>NC_056733.1:1618371212-1618438712 GCF_019279795.1 Protopterus annectens | reverse complement strand
GACATGTTCTGAGTGATGAAGGCCTGCTTCCACTGCTTGGATGGCTCCTGTGGCTCCTGTGGCATGCCATAGTATGTTCTGGACACCTGCAGCATGATACTTGTTGTGTGTGCAATTCTGCACTTGTTGGTATGCAGACAGGGCACTGTCACCTGAGGAGATGATGTCCCACAACCAACAGTGTACTGTGGTATCATTCTGCTTGTACTGTGGTATCATCAGTTAAAAACTAACATGGGAATTGAAGGTTAGGCTTAGTAAGATTCTCACAAATCAGTAGCCTAGTATGTACCTATGAACCTGTGAACCTATGAAGAGCAGCAGTGATTCATGCATTGTTGCAATCAGGCTGTGCTATTACAGTTCATGGACTGGCCTCACTGTGATCAGACACAAGCTTTCCTGGTAACAGAATACTGAGAACATGCCACAATTGTCATTATATGCAGGAATGAGGAGGGCCACAGTGACATGCAGTTGGCAGCAGGTACTTTGTTGGAGGGTCTAATGGTGTGGTTATGCATGTGTCATGGCCCGGTGAGTCATGACTTGCAGACTGTGGTGATCAGGGAAGGAGTGGTGTCTCCAGTCTGATGTATGTGTTCAGACATGCGGGGTGTTGGGTGACACAGCTCCTGTAGATGTTGCTGCACCATGTGCATAACAGGTCTCTGATGTTGTCTTGGAGCATATGTACAACACCAGTCAACCTTACTGTGGCCACAGTGGTATTGGTCTGTGTCCAGATGACTATTCTGCACATATGGTGTATAATGGTCATGGAGAGACTCAGCTCATGGTTGAGGCAGGACCCAGAGCATTGTCAGCCACCAGCATGACCACCGCAACTACTGTTGTCCATGATCATTGGATCTGCCAGTATCTACTGTTTTTGCCTAAGGCATAAGGAACATGAGTGCATGTTGTGCTGCTGAGATTGACAATTCCCATTCTATATGAATCACCTGGGACTGACATGGGTTGCAGAAGCAATAGAACTGTATCAGTGGAAGAAGTAGGTAGTGTGCCTGCTATAGTACCCATGACTGACAGTGACACTGTGGGTGATGACTGCATTGTACTTTGGTTTCCATCATCAGGCTCCGAAATTTCCTCAACAACATGCATGAGGACCCATGCACTGACTCACCTGTGAAAGTAGACAGAAACACTCTAGTGTAGCAGTGCTACTTTGTGACAATCCCAGTCCCCAGTGCTGCATCAGCTGTACAATAGTACACCATTCAAAGAATATATGCATAAGTAAATGGTGCAGAATCTCATGGCAGCTGGAGCCTTGAAGTGCCATATTCAACATCTGAGTGGTAATGACCGAGGCATGTAACACTACACAACAAATAAGTATGGGCATGCCCACCTGAAACATTGCAAACAGACACTAGTTGGGTTGGGAGATGTTCTTCTGCAATGTTCAGTCTTTCACTGGGTATAATGGAGGGGTCAGTCACTTCAGGCAGCCATGTCTGTGTTTCTCAGGGTGATGATGGTGCTCTGTATATCTGGACCTCAACCTGTGACCATCATCGCCTGTGCAGTGACAGTTGTTTCACTTCATATTTTATGTTTACTGTCATGTCTAAGGTCTAATGGAATAGGATTTCACAGTATGACTACACAAACAGAGTACAAATTGTTACCAAAAGGGTTGTTTGCTTTGACAGCTTCTAGGAGGTTTTGGGTCTGAGATCATATTTCTCTGGGAGGCATATGTTCTGAAAGAAAGTTAGAGATGAGTAGGCATGTATGTGTAATTTTTAATTGGATAAATGTTAAAAGTTTTTTTTTTATCTCTAGCAAAATAATCTTATGACGTGCATTGTGATTATGATGTGTTTTGTTGGGGACATTAGCAGCATATTTTGCAGTTTTATTTTGTTTGTAGGTGAGCTTTTGGGATATTAGTAAGGATAAAAGATGTATAAAATAATGTGTGTAGTAACAGAGTTTGGGCTGTAATTATTTGTAATATTTCTGTTAGGTAAATTTTTGACTGGTATTATTGGTATATACCCAACTTTTTGAGATCATGTCGTTAATATTTTATTTTACATTTGTTTACTGTGAAAGTCCAACTTGAAAAGAAGCCAATTATCAGCGGAGGCCCAGGTAGAAACATACCAGACACAAGTCTCTGTAATGTAGGAGGAAACCCACATGAACAAAGGGAGAATGTGCAGACTCCACCTAGAAGGCACCCCAGCCAAGAATTGAACTGCAGAACCTCTTGCTGGGAGGCGACAATGCTACTGCTGCACCACTGTGCCATCCCATATGTTTCTTGAAGGATAAATTATGATCTATGAATATGCTTAAAAAGTGTTCATTTGATGTGCTATTTTGTGAAGTAATTGAGATTTCGCTGGAGTCAAATATGAGTAGTTTATTTATGTTGGCATTTGATAAAACATTTGAGTCTTTAAACCAATTTTCTAGGCTTTGAAGATAAAGCTGTGTAGAATGCTACAAGTAACTGAGGGCGTTAGCAGTACTGATAACAGTGGAGTCGTCAGCATAATGTACTAATGTGGCATCAGGAATCTTGGCATGCACATCACTTACAAAGACAGTGAACAGAATTGTTCTAAGTATTTAGCCTTGTGAAACACCTATATTATTTTGTAAAAAAGCAAAAACTGCTTGTGACTATTTCATAGGATCATAGGAAGTTATTAGACTGATGGTCCTGAGGCCGTTACAAGCCTAGCCAAGAATTTAGCCCATGTTCTGACATGTCAGCACCCAATGCCCCTGTCCAGCAAGGACACAGGTGGAATCTCAGGTGTGTATTTTCTGCTCCCCACCCAGTTATCCAGGTTGCACTTAAAAAGGTTCAATAAGGTACTCTGTTTGACATGGAGCGGGGGTCTATTCCACAGGAGGGGGGGTCTCTGGGACACACATCTGTCTGGCTAATAAGTCCTGATTAAAGACTAGGTTGAGGTCTCTCATCTGGGTTACTCGAGTGGAGCTTGACTTGTGGATATGCAGCAGTTCCATCAAGGGGGGCGTCTGAGATTGCTTTGTATGTCAGACAGAGGTCGCCGCTAAGGAGTCTGAGTAGTGGAGCAGGGCCTTTAGCTTATCTGTGTAGGGCAGATGTTTGAGGCCCTGGATTCTCCTAGTGGGGAACCTCTGTGGTCTCTCCAGCTGTTGCATGTGCTTTGTAAGGTACATGACGAAAGGGGCATTGTACTCAATAGTGGGAATTATAAGGGATGTTATGACCATCTTGTTATTACCAATAATGGGTCTTATACAGGGATGTTATGACTACCTTGTCCCTGGATTAGATACCCTTACTAATCAGGTGGGTGATGTAGAAAGCTTTCCATACAACCAAGGCAGTATGGTGGTCAAAAGTTAGTTTTCTATCAACCTGGGTGCCCAAGTCCCTCACGACTGATTGAGTGCTTAGGACCTTTTTATTAATGTGATAATTTGAGGGAACATCACTCTCCCTAAATGAGCACAAATGCAGAACGCTAGTAGCCTCTGTGTCTTGGGACGCCAATTCCACAAAACTCACAGCAAAAACGAACCAAGTGTCCACAAAAGGATAAAATCCACTAGTTTATTGACACAACATGAATACTGGTGAAGCGCTTTCACTCGCTGAAATGCGAGCTTCTTCAGAACACAAATAATAAAACTGTTGCCATTTAAATAACCTAATTGGTGCCAAAAGCGCTACATTTAAAGGAACCAACATCTATTCTTGCTAGTATTATAAAATTCCTCTCCCTAAAGGAGATGATGGTGCATTTTTTGGCATTCAGTTTGAGGCCATGTTTGTGGCAACAGTCATTTGTTTGGGTGAGACCCTCTTCGAGGATGTCTACATCACTAGGGGAATTGATGACAGTGCCCAGCTTGCAGTCATCTGCAAACCTGATCAGCCATAACCCACTGGTTTTGGCCTGCACCTCAGAAAAGTATATCCCAAACAATAAAGGCCCCAAGACTGATCCTTGGCGTACACCGCTGGTTACATGTTGACTGCTTGAGGTGGCTTCCCCTATTTTGACTAGGTGGGCTCTATCAATGAGCCAGTTTACATTTGGTGACATACGGATTGATGCCTAGTTGAGAGAGCTTATCTATTATACCCGAGTGGGTAATAGTATCAATGGCTTTGGCCAGGTCAAGGTAGGTGGTGTGCACCATCTTTCCCCTTGTCCATGGCTTTGGTAGCTGTTTCAAAGAAGTCAACCAAATTTAACAGGTGTGACCTTCCCTTAAAGAAACCAAATGGTGTGGGATCTAGTGTATGGAGGTTGCCAATGTACTTGTTAATGAGGTCCATGAAAATCCACTCCATGGCATTGAAGATCAGGCTAGTTAGGCTGATGGGTCTATAATTTCCTGGATTGGTGGATGTTTGACCTTTGTGCAAAGCGATAACAGTGGTTGTCCTCCACTTGGCTGGGATGAAGCCTGTATTCAGGCTTTGGTTGAATAGGGTGCTTAATGGTGCTGCAAGTTCCTGCCTGAGCTCATGTAGGATGCAGCCTGGGATGTTATCGGGTCTCATGAAGGCTGTATTTTTTGCCTTTGAGAGGGCAGTGATGACTTGCTCCCTAGAGATAAGGGGAGGGGGAAGGTGCTGGGTATGTCCTAATTTACTGAAGGGGGGACAGAGGGGTGAAGTTTTCACTGAACCTGTCTGTCAGCAGGTTGGCTATATCTACGGTGTTTGCGTATGTGGTGCCCTTGACCACCAGTTTTGAGCAGATCTGGGTGCTTCCCTTGAGATTGCAGACATATGTGAAGAAAGCCTTGTGACTGTCTTTAATAGATGTGGCCAGTTTGCATTCAAAGTTTGCTTTGGAGGATTTCACTAGTGTTCTTATTTGCTTGTTCAAACAAAGGAGAGACTTCTTCCAGTTAGGCACCTGCTCCTTCTTGGTTCTGGACAACAATTTTTTTTCCTTTTATTATAGCGTATATTTATTGCAGATGTCCACCAGCTAGGTTTACTCTTCCTTGAAGAGGATGATTTTGATCTGTCGGCTCTCGGGTATTCCTGATTCCATGCAGCTATAATAATGTTTGTATAGTACTTTGGTGAAGGGGGGATGGTGGTCTGAAGCTGTTTATACCTTCCCTCAGGAAGTTGTAATCAGCTTTGGAGAAGTTTTTTGTTTGACCATACCTGGGGGGGGGGGGGGGTTGGGGGAGATGGAGACTTCAAAAGTGACTGCTTTGTGGTCAGATCTTACCAGGGAGGATGACACTGTAGTAGGGATGCAGCAGTGGTTACTAATGTTGGTTAATACAAAGTCCAAGATATTTTTGCCTCTTGTGGGGGTGTTGACCAGCTGGTCCAAGGTATTTGTATTGACGAAATGAAGGAATCTCTGAGCATTTGTGTTTTTGCATGAGTAGTTCAAGAAGGGCTTGTCCAAGATTTGAACCTTGGACCTCTCACACCTATCTGAGAATCATACCCCTAGACCAACAAGGCACATGATTTTCCTGCTTGTTGCCAGTTAGGTAGATAACTTTTTGCCCATTCTAATATCTTTTGTGCCAGATCCACATTAGACAGCCTTTGTAAAAGGAAGAGTGTGAGAGATGCTATCAAAGGCCTTAGAAAGGTCTAAGAGAATAACAGTGGTAGAAAGCCCCTTGTTTTGATATGATTAATAGTGTTTAAGGAGCGCAAAACAGCAATCCAGGCTGCACTGAATCACGTTGATAGATTGATACATTTTCCCCCACAGCAAAAATTTTCAGTAAAACTTAGAGGAAATCTTTTTATTGCAGGAGGAGGCAAGTCACCTGCACCCCCATGTGTGAGGGGGCACCCGACTGCCAAACATAATTATACATACTCCAAAGTCGCACAACAGTGGAGAAAAGGGAATTCTGCACTGTCAGCAAAAGTGCTTTCTGTTAAACATTTTTGCTGAAATGACAATTGACAAAACTGCCATCAGTCTAGTAACAGTCTTCTGGTTAAAAACCATGTTGTGTAGCTGATACCAAATTATTTATAAGATCATGTAATAGCTGCATTCTATAATTCTTCAAGTGTTTTAGGATGGTATGGCAGTATGTCTAAAAGTAGTAACGTAATTCTATGTTTGTCACTTATATAACATTACTTCCATAGGACTGGAACATAAGATTCACTTATGGATCTGTTTATATGTATTACAGTAGGGTAGGCTATTGTATCAGCAGCAGTTTGAAGATATTTAGATGGAAGAAGGTTAGGAACCAGTGAAATATGTTTTAGCTTGTGTAGTAAAACCTTTTTCAGTGACACTTGCCAAAGGTTCCATGTACCAAGCAAATCATGTGAGGTATTGTTGCCTGATACTAATTTACTGTTTTACATAAAACAGTTAACCATGTCTATAAAATACTTGTGGAAAGTGAAAGCAATGTTAATATAATTTTCACTGCAGAAAGGACTGGATGTGTTTTTTGCTGGCTTAAGAAGTTAATATTTTCCAAGCATCATTTAGGATTTTTTGTATGCTGGAGGAGTTGCTGGTTAAAGAAAGTGGTGAATTTCCAAGCGTATTCTAATTTTTTTTAGACTGGATTGTTTGAGAACTTTTACATTGTCTCCAAGCATTGTCCCTGATTGATATTAGTTCCTTAAATGCTGCTGACATCCAAGGGACATTAATGGATTTAACCTTTTTCTTATGTATTGATACAATAGTGTTGGGGGCAGTTAGGAAGTTGTGGTTAAAGTAGTTGATAGTTTCATCTAAGGGTCGATATTTTAAAGGGTGACATTTACATTGTTTTAGTAACTCATTAAAAGTGTCCTTATGGGTATAGCGTTTGGTTCATACCCAGTTCAAAATGACATTTTTGTTGTTTTTTCTGCTGTCCCCAGATAACAAAGGTTGGTTGATAGTCACTGAGATAGTTTGGTAAGGTACCTGAAGAGAAAATGTAAATAGCTTAAGTTATTAGTAACAAATCAGTAATGCTTTCCTTGCCACTTCTTTTGTGTAATCTATTAATATCAGTTTTTGTTTGTGAGAAACCAAAGAGGTTAATGTTTGGTGAAGAGTGTGTGTTACTGTCCAGCCTATGTTTACATGACCCATGATGAGGGTATGCTGTTTAGACATCCAGCATAAACAAATCTTATTGTTTGGGTATGGTAGGATATAAGTGACTGCTATGTTAAGCTGAGTGCCCTTGTTTATAAATAAGTTAGTAAGTAAGCTTTTGAATGAGTTAAATGGTGGTATACTTAAGTAAGAGTTAACAACTATGAGTTGGTGTGAGTACAAAATGGATAACCCTCCCCCTTTTTGGTTCTATCTCATAGCTAGTAGATAGCTATAAAGCAGTAGTTCATACTGCTTTTACATGCCTGTTGATACAAATATGCTGTACATTCAGAATAGCATAATCCCCAACCTAATACTACTTCTTGAGAGTGCCATGCCAACAGCATCAATGAAGTGATCAGTGGCTTGCCTGTGGCTGTTCCACCAGTGTGCCAGATATCATGCTCAACTTCACACCTGAGTACTTGGTCCCCTACATTGCAATATCCATTGCCATGGTACCTTTATCCACACAGAGCTCACCAATCTGCCAACCCAGGTATACAATGTACATTCAGAGTCTCCTTCCCGCAGCACTACTTATATTTAGCATACCATGGGCATGCATCACTTAATAGTAAGTAGATATGTCATATTACCTGACTGCCATCTATTAGCTATGGTTAATGTTTAAGCTAATGTTTTGCCACCTGTAGTTGTATCTCCATGGCATAGTCAACTTGTTGCTGTAGAGGCTACTAAATTGTTGGCCAGGCCTGGCACGTCATAGAATTTCCCTTAGGCACAAGATGTGGCAGCAGAGGTGCTTTGCAGTGGTCCTTGTGGTTATGCATTGCACTGCATGTACTAATCTCATGACATGTACACAGGGGAACTGTTTCAGCACCATGTCATTATGCACCTTTTGGCACACTATCTGCTGTCTGGTTTTGGAGGTGTATTGTAGTATATATTGGGATTGCATATCTAACAATATCTCTTACCTGTCTACCATCCAGACTTTCTCAGACTGTCCAGATTTTTGACTCATATTTTGGACTGTTCCTCATAAAATGTGGTTTTCTGGTAAATCACTAAGGATTGAAGTCACTAAACAATGACCAAATAATGACATATATTTGAGTTTCGGACTTATCCCTTAGAAAATGAAGGAAAACACAAACCATGTTATTCTGTCAATTCTGAGTTTATGATAGTAATATTTAAAATCTGTTCATATTAGTAATGTTTAAAATCTGTTCATATTTTTGGGACTTTGATCTCCTGTTATTTCAGACTTTGCCCAGATTTCTTGTTTTAAGAGGTTGAGAGCTATGCAACATTTTAGTACTCCATATACTTTTATACCAAACAATGTCATTCAATATTGTTGTTTTTCACTATCATTTCTTTCTATTCATCACAGTCCTTTTTAATATTTATTTGTTGTTTTTGTTTTATTTCTGTCCATTTATGTTCTTAATTTATACATTGTTAGGTACAGATGTGGCTGTGGCGCGGCACGAGTCAACACAATGTTGACCTACTGTACCATAATCTCCTCAGTCTCCACCTGATCATAGGCCTGCCTCTCTGAAAGGTGACAGGAAACAACCTAGAGGGTTCCTTGGTGGCCTCCAGTAGGCTGTTACCAGTGGAGGGTGTAGGCTGTCCAGCAGAAAACACTACCACTGGGTCACAGTATGTTACCTGGCAGAAGCTGCAGTAAATTCTGATAGTGTTGGTGGACTTGGCGCCCACATTGGCCACCTGAGGCACTTCCTCCTGTGACTGACAGAGTTGCAAATCTGCCTGACCTTCCCATCAATCCACCATTAGCTCAGCCCAGTCAGGAGAGCACTCAAGGAAGTGGCTGAACTATGATTTGTTATCTGACAACTTGACAGTCAACTGCAATCCAGCCTTATCTCCAATCAAAGTTGTCCCCTTCCTTGCAATTCATTTCACTGTCAACCAGTTGTCCTCCTTCTGTCTAGCTGTCTGTCTGTATCTCTACTTTGTATCCCCCCACATTTGTGACAGCAGCTTCCCTGTTGTTCCTTGTTTGTCTTTTATGATTGTTTGTTTGCCCCTACTACCATCCCTTATATCCTCTTTCCTGTCCACAACTTCCCCTTGCTACTTCCCTGTCTACCTTGCTTGGTTCCCACCCTCATCCCACTCTTCCCTTTTTCTTTTCTTTCTGTCTTCTGCCTGCCCCCCATGACCATTCTACACACCCTTTTCCTTCCTATTTACAAAAATTATTTGGTAAGGACTTTGCTGTGAAGCCCTTATGTGGGCTCTCAGCTGTGTTAGCATATTATTACACCTGTGAAAATGTATCATCATTAGTGTGCTGCATGCACACTTCTAGGCTCATTAGGTCACATAAACATCATTGCAAAGTGCTTACAATTAAGTGACATGGGTGTGTTTTCACCAGTGCATGCCCTTATTAATTTAATCATTAGGTCACATAAACATCATTGCAAAGTGCTTGTAATTATGTGACATGGGTGTGTTTTCAGCAGTGCACTCCCTTATTAATTTAATCATTAGGTCACATAACCATCATTGCAAAGTGCTTGTAATTATGTGACATGGGTGTGTTTTCACCAGTGCATTCCCTTATTAATTTAATCATTAGGTCACATAACCATCATTGTAAAGTGCTTGTAATTATGTGACATGGGTGTGTTTTCACCAGTGCATTCCCTTATTAATTTAATCATTAGGTCACATAACCATCATTGTAAAGTGCTTGTAATTATGTGACATGGATGTGTTTTCAGCAGTCCACTCCCTTATTAATTTAATCATTAGGTCACATAACCATCATTGTAAAGTGCTTGTAATTATGTGACATGGGTGTGTTTTCACCAGTGCACTCCCTTATTAATTTAATCATTAGGTCACATAAAGTACAGTTTTGTACCTACCATAAATGTAGATGTTCGAGGATCCACATTGCTGCAGTCCTAACTATTGGGTAGTCCGCTGTCCAGTCGGCCCGAATACCAAAGTATATGGCTGACGTCGGTCAGGGCGCATTAGACTGACGTCAGTACGTCAGGGTACTAATGCGCATGACCGACGCCATATCCTCAGTCTTTTCTTGCCCCAGATGTCAGAAGACCCTAAAAAGACAAGGCCCAATATACCTGCACCAAAAATATGTACAATATATACAAAATTATAAGCATATAACCTCACCTACACAACCCCCCCGAAACACAGAGGGGAAGGAGGGATTGGACTGCAGCAATGTGGATCCTCGAACATCTACATTTATGGTAGGTACAAAACTGTACTATGTTCTTCATTCCACATTGCTGCAGTCCTAACTATTGGGTAGAATCCCAAAGCAGAGGTAAGGAGGCTGGCAAATCATAAAGAAGCAGGAGCTGACAACATGCCTTGCAAAATAGCTGTGGCAAAACCAGCCCTAGACTTAGAGTAGAGAGGAAGGTGATAATGCTTAGAGAAAGTATGCACTGAACTCCAAGTAGCTGCTTCCAAAATATCCTTAGTTGCCACCCCCCTTAGAAATGCTGTTGAAGTGGCAGTAGCCCTAGTGGAATGAGGCCTAATCCCAGCTGGAATCTCCTTGCCATGATGGGAATAACAAAATGCAATGCAAAACCCAATCCACCTAGAAATAGTTTGTTTTGACACAGGCTTGCCCTGTGAACTCAAAGCAAAAGAAACAAACAACTGCTGAGACTGCCTAAAATCCTTAGTCCTGCTTAAATAATAACGCAATTGCCTGTGTACATCTAAAGTGTGCAAAATCTTTTCCCCTTTATTTTGGGGATCTGCATAAAAGTAGGCAAATGAATAGTTTGGTTTAAAGCCACACTAGAAACCACTTTAGGCATAAAGGAAGGATTAGTACGTAATGATACCCTATCCTTATGGAAAATCAAAAGGGCTCTACTGCCATAAGGGCCTGCAACTCAGACACCCTTCTTGCAGAAGTAATAGCCAACAGAAAAGCAGTCTTCCATGACAAGTATTTCAATTCAGCAGTAGCCGCAGGCTCAAAAGGTTGTAGAGTAAGTTTTTCCAACACAAAATTGAGATCCCAAGCAGGAGTAGGAGCTCTACGTGGGGTCTTATATTCTTTGCCCCTCTAAGAAACTGCTTGAACAAAGGATGCGAAAACAATGGTGGGTCACAATCATAGTGAGCTGAAATTGCTGCAGCATGAATCTTAATGGAAGAGAAGGACAAACCTTTGTCCAATAACTCAGTAAGATATTGAAGAGCCACACTCAAATTAGGCTCAGAAATCTCCAAATTCTTTGCTGTACTCCAAAATAAAAATCTCTTCCATTTTTCTGCGTACACTTTCCTTGTACTAGGTCTTCTAGCTTCCATAATCACATTTAAAACTTGTTGAGGAAGTTGAGACCTGCTGTGTTTCAACACAGAATATGCCAGGCTGTTAGATGAAGAGAGTGAAGCTTGACATTGAGCAGATGACCGTCCTTCTGAGATAACAGATGTGGAATCAAAGGTAAGGGCCATGGAGGCTTCTTTACCAGACTCCTTAGTAGTGGATACCAGTGTTGCCGAGGCCAATCTGGAGCTATTAAAATCATCCTTGGCTTGTCTTGTCTGACCTTTAAGAGCACCTTTGGAAGAAGAGGCAGAGGTGGAAAGACATACACATGAAGATTTTTCCAACTGAAAGAAACAGCATCCACTTTCCAAGCTGTGTGATGAAACCCCTTTGTGCAAAACTTTGGCAGCTGGTGGTTTAGTGGAGAAGCGAACAGATCTAAGTCTGGAGTTCCCCATGACACTGTCAATTTCTGAAATACATGAAGATCCAGTTTCCACTCGTGGGGATCCATGATTTGTCTGCTTAACACATCTGCTAAGGAGTTCTGTGCTCCCGGCAGAAAACTTGCCTGAAGAGTTAGTTGCAAGCTGAGCGCAGTCTCCCATAAAATCATTGCTTGCCTGCATAGAGGATAAGAATGTGTTCCCCCTTGTTTGTTGATGTACCACATGACAGTTGTGTTGTCTGTTAGAATCAACACCTGCCCTGGAAGAAGTAACTCCTTGAAAGCCATTAATGCAAACTGGACTGCTAACATCTCCTTCATGTTGATATGTAGATGCTGTAGTCTGGCAGGCCACTTGTCTTGTATCCACTTTCCATTTAGATGAGCTCCCCAAGCAATGTCCGAGGCATCTGTCGTTAAAATCTGACTCGCCTCTGGCCGGGTCACAGAGAGTCCCTTGTTTAGGTGACATTCCTGAGCCCACCACAAAAATTCTTTTTGAAGGCAAGGTATTATTTGAATGACAGTGTCCAAATCCTGGCAGTGCTGTGTCCATACATTTTGAGATACCATTGCAGCTTCCTCATATGCAGTTTGGCATTGGGAAGCACCACAATACAAGATGCCATGAACCCTAATGCTTGAAGGACTGTCCTTGCAGTCAGCACGGACTGATGAGATAGTTGATGGAAGTAAAGGGATAGACTCTTTTGTTTGTCCGGGGTTAAAAGGCCATCTGGGCTGCTGTATTCAGTCTCACACCCAGAAAGCACATGTCTTGAGAGGGTACTAGACTGGACTTTATTTCGTTCACAGAATACCCTAGGCATCTTAGCACTGCTATAACATATTCCAGATGCTGTAGAAGGTCTTTCTTTTCTTGAGCCAGAATCAGGCAGTCGTCCAAGTAAGGATAGATTTGAATTCCTTTTAGCCTGAAGTAAGCTATCACTGGAGCCAGAACCTTTGTGAATACTCTGGGCGCAGTAGATAAGCCAAAGGGCAATGCAGAGAACTGATAATGAGAATTTCCAGCTCGAAACGCAGATACTTCCTGCAACTCAGTCTTATAGGCACATGAAGGTAAGCTTCCTTGAGATCTAAAGTTACCATCCAGTGATCTTTGCCCAGCAGAGGTAAAAGCTGTTGTAACGTCAACATCTTGAACTTGGGAATGTCCAGATAAGTGTTGAGGATAGATAAATCCAAAATTGGTCTCCACGTGTTCCCCTTCTTTGGTACTAGGAACAGGCGAGAATAAAATCCTAGGCCTCTTTCTGATACAGGGACTGGCTGAATGGCCCCTATTTGGAGTAACAGAGAAATTTGCTTGTGAGCCTCTTTCCTTTGTGGAGGAGGAACGTCTGGCATGCCTTTGAAAGGGGGCAATGTATGGAAATAAAACCTGTACCCGTGGTGAATGATATCCAACACCCATTTGTCTTGAGTAATTAAATCCCAATTTTCTTTGAAAAGAGACAGTCTTCCTCCCAAAGGAGCTGCCAGACGAGAATCTACTGGCAGCTGAAAAGGCAGGTCATTGGGTCTGTTTACGAAAGGACTGACCCCTGCCCTCACCAGAAGTCTGAGCAGGTGAACTCCCTGTTCTAGGCCTAAAAGCACCTTGAGCTCTGCCCTACCACGTCTAGACCTACCCCTAGACTGGGAATCATAAGCAGGATATGTCCATCCCTTAGTAGGCCAATTTCTACTAAACTTGGTGGCTGCACCTGCAAAAATCTTTAACAGTTTGCATAGACTTAGCTTTGTCCTCCATTTTCTTTAAAACTGCTTCCACAGGCGAACCAAACAACACATCAGACTGTAAAGGAGCGTCCAAAATTCTTGTCTTAACATGCTCAGCTAAATTCTGATCCCTCAACCAGGCATGCCTGCGAAGAACAGAACTAGTGGCAGCCACCCTCGAGGAGGCCTGTACAGCATCAAAACCACATTGCAAAGAATGCTTACCCACTTGTTCAGACACATGAACTAAATCCAGCAACTCTTTACACTCAATACCTTCCGCCAAAGCATCCACCTTAGATTTCAATTGTGAAAGGAGATAATTTTGATATTTTAGCATGTGAAACTGACAATTCAACGCCCTCATGGCTAAAGTGGAAGAAGTATACACTTTCTTTCCCCACCTATCCAAAGCCCTCGCCTCTTTATCAGTGGGAACAGGGTTTTTAACAACAGAGGCCTTAACACCTTTAGGTCCCTGAGAAACAGTTTCGGGTCTGCCCTAGGACTCTTAAAAAGATACTTATGAGCTTCAGGCACCCTGTAGTACCTATCAGGTTTAACTGGAGCAAGAGGCAAAGAATCAGGGTTCAGGGAAGCCTCTGCAAAAACATCTTCCACCACATTTAACACAGGAGGTATAGCTAAAGGCCTATGCTGGGGTAAAAACAAGAATTCCCTAAGCCTTTTCCTGGAATCAGAGTAATCTTGGCCTTCCCATTTAAAATGCTCCCTCATGGAATGCAGAGTCTCTGAAAATGAGAAATCCTCAGGAGGAGAAGCTGTAGGAGTGGAATCATCCACATCAGAATCAGAATAAGGAGGATACTCCTGCAAGTCTTCCGCAGAAGACTCAGAAGCCTCTGAACACTGTTCAAAACTCTCAAACTCAGGTTCCACCCTAGGCCTCTTATCAGGAGGGGGCATAGAACCTCTAATCATAGTAATCAAATCTTCTGCCATTTTAAACATATGTTTCTTAGGCACAGAACCTGAAGTGCTAGGAGAAGCCCCCACTGAAGCTAAGCTTGGCCTACCTCTCAAAGAAGTTTTGGAAACAGAAGGAGAGGCCCTAACTACCTTGGGAAGAGAGGGAAGAACAGTAACCTGAGAAGCCCCCTCAGCCTGGCCTACCTCCTGAGAAGGCACATCCTGTAACAGTAAAGTCTCTGCCTGAGACTCCAAGGAAACTCCTGGCAAAACCTCTGGCTCCACTGAGCCTTCTAAAGAACCGACGTCCGGGACTGCCGGTTCATCAACCCTAGGTTTCGCTGTTTTGTCCTTGCGCTTTTTGGACGAAGCGGGCGTCGGAGCATCCGACGGCATTTTATAATTACAACGCTTCCCAAACACTAACCTGGCACAGTCTAACCTTCTCTTAATAGTGCGTTTGTTAAATCTAGCACAAGAGCGGCATCCAACAACGTCGTGCTCAGGCCCTAAACAAGGTATACACAAGGTATGGTAATCCCTATGAGGTATCTGTTTCCCACAAGAAATACAGTTATTCACTTTTTCTGACATCCGGTTAAATACTGAGGCAAGAAAAACAAAATGTTCCAACGGGTACTTAGCCAACTTTGATTCGGTCTGAAACTCCGACTTCAGAAAATTTCAGAACGCCAACCTACACTCGCAAAACTGCTTCTGCATCGGACCATGCGGCAAAAAAGACTGAGGATATGACGTCGGTCATGCGCATTAGTACCCTGACGCCAGTGGCGTTCAATGCGCCCTGACCGACGTCAGCCATATACTTTGGTATTCGGGCCGACTGGACAGCGGACTACCCAATAGTTAGGACTACAGCAATGTGGAATGAAGAACATCCATCATTGCAAAGTGCTTGTAATTATGTGACATGGGTGTGTTTTCACCAGTGCATTCCCTTATTAATTTAATCATTAGGTCACATAACCATCATTGTAAAGTGCTTGTAATTATGTGACATGGGTGTGTTTTCACTAGTGCACTCCCTTATTAATTTAATCATTAGGTCACATAACCATCATTGTAAAGTACTTGTAATTATGTGACATGGGTGTGTTTTCACCAGTGCACTCCCTTATTAATTTAATCATTAGGTCACATAACCATCATTGCAAAGTGCTTGTAATTATGTGACATGGGTGTGTTTTCACCAGTGCACTCCCTTATTAATTTAATCATTAAGTCACATAACCATCATTGTAAAGTGCTTGTAATTATGTGACATGGGTGTGTTTTCACCAGTGCACTCCCTTATTAATTTAATCATTAGGTCACATAACCATCATTGCAAAGTGCTTGTAATTATGTGACATGGGTGTGTTTTCACCAGTGCACTCCCTTATTAATTTAATCATTAAGTCACATAACCATCATTGTAAAGTGCTTGTAATTATGTGACATGGGTGTGTTTTCACCAGTGCACTCCCTTATTAATTTAATTATTAGGTCACATAACCATCATTGTAAAGTGCTTGCAATTATGTGACATGGGTGTGTTTTCACCATAGGTTCATAGGTTCATAGGTTTATACTAGGCTATCTGCCCTAAGGCATTTATAAGCCTAGCCCAAATTATTGTGGCTTACGCCACCCCTTATATGAAAAAATACTGTGCCCATTAGTTTGTTGTGCCTCTGTCCAGCAGTGACCCAGAGATGATTCCCGGGGTAAACCTACGATCTCCCATCCACAGGTCTAGATTTCTCTTGAACAGAGTCAGCGAGGTGCTCTGCCTCACATGGACCGGGATTTTATTCCACAGCATAGGGAGTCTCTGAGTGATAAATCTATCCCTCCAGCACGTCCTATTTATATCCGTGCTAAGGTTTAAGTCGCTTGCTCTAGTGGTTTTGGTGGATTTGGATTTTTGAGGTGGAGCATGTCCATTAATTCCGGTTGGACATGGCCTTGTATGTCAGGCACATGTCACCTCTGAGCAGACGGTATGCGACTGAATAGAGCTGGAGTTTCTTCAATCTGGCAGCATATGACAGATTTTGGAGTCCCTTTATCCTTTTGGTGAGGAACTTTTGGGGTCCCTCCAATTGCTGCAGATGTTGGGTGAGATACATCCCGAATGGGGCATTGTACTCGATCATTGGTCTGATAAGTGAAGAGTACAGGGGAACAATGACCTCACTAGATCTGGATGTGAATCCCTTCATGATCAGGTGGGCAATGTAGAAGGTCTTTCTAACCACTTTAGCAATGTGAGTGTCAAAAGAAAGGCCACTGTCAACCTGGGTCCCCAGGTCCCCTGATAACCTCTTCTGTGCTTAGTGGATTGCCACCTATATGGTAGCTTGGGGTTACCTTGTTTTTCCCGAAGGGTATGACTATACATTTTTTGGCGTTTAACTTCAGGCCATGGCTCTGGCACCAGCTATCTGTTTCCGTGAGTCCCTTCTGAAGGATATCAGTGTCCGATGCACTTTCCACTATGGCGCCCAGTTTGCAGTCATCTGCAAACTTTGTCAGCCAAAATCCTCCCATGTTGGCCTGTACCAGTGCATTCCCTTATTAATTTAATTCCACAATGTTCCTATTCTACTGCATTTTAATCTGCTTTTATTTATTTATTTACTTATTTATTGACATTTGTTGACCGGGAAAGTTCCCTGGGCCAGAGAGTCCCATTTTCAGTGGAGGCCCGGGGAGAAAGCTCCACATATTACAGACATTTTTATCAATTAGCTTCTACATTACAAAGTATATTAGAAGTAAAAAGAAAAGATTAACCAGTAATAACTCCAAGAACCATTGTTGACATTCTGTAAATTTTGGAATAAGACAGTACATTTTGGAAAGTAATATTACAAATTGTGACATAGTCAAAACAATTATTGGCATTCATATAATTTTGGAAACAGACATATTGCACTACTTCAGTCTCACAGTTTTGCCATATGTGGCCAAATAAGTGATGCTTCTGAATCCCAACCAATATTTTGTTGCCAGTATGTCTTTCAGATGAAACAGGAAACCAGATAACTAGGCAAAATTGCATGCGGACACAAGAAGGACATGTAAATTCCACACAGAAGAAGCTCCATCTGAGAACTGCAACATTTTTAAAAAGAATTTTATTAATTTTCCATTACATAAGAAGAAAACAGAAAATAAATTAAGAACAGGCCCTAACAGTTAACCTACAACAGTGGAAATAAAATACAAAGAAAAATAATAAGTCAGAACAGGAACACGCAGCCAGTATCTGGCATACACTATGTACACTAAATAAATGCTTGGAAGTCACAGAAGAGGAAAAATATCACAACAATATTAGGTTACCTCTATAGGGGTGGGAGGATGGCATAATGGTTATGGTGTTTACCTTGCAGACAGAAGGTGCAGGGTTTGATCCTCAGATGAGTTAATTGGCTAGGCTTAAAATGACCCACAAGGGCAGTTAGCCTTGTACTAATTCATGAACCTATAAGTAAACATCTGTAAAGTACTATTCAAATAGCCTGTGCAGTCTTTTTTGAATCACCATATGGAGTTAACAACTTCTGCCAGTGACAAGGAACACATTCTATGGTTAAAACCTTTAAAAGCATATTTAATATTATATATATATTTGCATAAGGATATCGCAACCATTCCCTCAGTTGACTTGACTCATACTTTCCAGTGCTTTGCCCACTGCAGTTAGATAACACTTGCCAAAATCCAGTAAACCTCTAATACCAGCACAAAATCATGGTGAACTACAGGAAAAACTCCACACAGCCAGAAATCCATACCCAAATGCATACTCACCCCATAAACCTCTGCTAACTTGGTATTCAGAGCTGCCCAAAGACCACCAATCCCTTGGCAATCCCAGAACATGTGAACATTATCGCCATGTGGCTCCCACATCTCCAACATGAACTATCCTGCTTTCTTGCAGACTTCCAGAGCATAAAATGAGTGAGGTACTACTTAGAATTCTCATTTGCTGATTCTGAAATGTGGGCAACAGCTGAAGCCTATAAGGCACATGCCATATCTATTCACATTGAGTGGTGCTAAAACCAAGTTTTTCTTGTCCTTTCCACCTCCCTGTTATTAATTTTCTGAAAGCTGTTATCTTAACTTCTCATAGGTCTTTGTAAATAAGTCCTATAATCCTGTCACATGATTTTCCCCACTTCTGTCACGGCAATACTTTCTGGGATTTCTCTACAGGAAAGATATGTTTAACCCAAACTTATTGCAACTGTTTATAGGTGAACCATTCTTGCTCCTTAAGCTGATACTCTTCTTTGAGGGCCCAAAAACGTTTGCATGCACCCATAGATTTAGTATTAAAATTTGCAACAAGTGTCTTAGTCCCATTCTCCACCAGTAAGAGCTTCTTTATGTGTGGATGAGTGCAGATATAATCTGTGGAATGTCTACCACAAGCTAACCTGCTAACCTCCAAAATTTCATTATGCATCTGTCATATCCAATTCGGGGGAAGCTATAATAGCCGATCTTTATAAGTCATCTGGACTCCAAAGGGATTGGATGAGTCTGATATCACAGACTTCCAAGCAATTTGTCCGAGCTGACATGCTTTAATGTAGCTTGTCAAATGGGAAAGAAAGGACTCAGTCTCTACAAAAGTGAAGAATACAGACTACTGTAGGTGACAGTCTTTCCCCTGTATTCCCTAAAACTGCATCATTGATTCATTGATGAGTTGTTCTATATATATATATATGCATACTGGCATTGGTGTATTTCTTACCAAGTATGAAATATGTGGTAAGATCATCACCTGAAACACTCTCATCTTTCCTATAATTGAGGAGACATTGAGAAGCTTAGGAAGGAGAATCTTGACCTTCCTGATAAGGGCAGTGATATTGTCATTGATTGTGACCTTCAAAGTTTTTTCCAAACTAAGACCTAGGTGCTTAGCATGTTCCATACATGAACTACTCCTAAAACTCATGCTAGTAACTTATCATTGCAACAGATTACTGCCAATTTCACTATATTACATGTCAAGCCTGAGGCAACACTAAAAGGCTGAAAAATATCCAACACTTTGTCAAGGATGAGTGGATCTGAGTTCAGTAGTAACCAGTCATCTGCTAATAGTAGAGAACACATAATTTCTTCTGAAGATGACTAGGAAAAAAAACCTGAGAGATAGTGGACAGCCCAGCCTGGCACCTCTCCCTATCATCCTAGTTTCAGGGAGACCCTCATTCAGATTGATTTAGTAAATTTTTGTCCAAAATTTACAACTTTCTAAGACCTTAAAGAGAAAGTCTGAGCTGACTGAAGTAAAAGCCTTTTTTATATCAAAAGGTACCATACCTTTATTATTAGCTTCTATATTTGTCCTGGATACGAAAGTTACAATTTCCCACCAATTATCCATAACATCCCTTCCCTTAAGAAGGCCATTCTGGCCTTGACTTATTAGCTCTGATAATATTGGGTTCAATCTATGGACAAAAATCTTAGCAAAAATGTTTAAATCCACATTAATCAGAGAGACTGGACAAAACTCTGTCAATGTGGGAATACCATCTGTAACTTTTGGAATTAATGTTAGAATAACCTGGTTTAGATCTTGCCAGCTATCATTCCTCTCATCAATGCTATTATAAACTTTAAAAAACACTCTCCATAAGTTCTTACCTCACAGCTTATAAAATTCCACTGGAAAGCCCTCTATACCTGAGGTCTTGTGTGGTTTTTAGTCAGATGACAGCTCTCCTAATATCCAGTACAGTGAAAGGACTTTAGAGTTTCTGCCTTTGTGAAGGGGAAAGCGGTCTATCCTTAATAATGGAGAACTTCCATGAAAAATCTTTTGTCCAGGAAAAAAAAAAAACTCATAAAGTGGGGAGAAAAAATCTCTTAAGTCAAAGCAGATATCTTCCTCTTTCATGAGCGTAACCCTCACCTTGGTATTCACTGCTGACATACAGTGGTGGGAAATAAAGTGGGTAAAGAAGCATAATATGCATTTGGGATCCTTCTCCCGTTTCAGTCACCAAAAGTGACCTTTTCCTGCACCTCAGCTTCAGCTTGGGAAATTTCCATTACATTAACTTCTGCAGAGTGGGATGCCTCATTATTTAATAAAGCACTCTGAGACTTGTAATATTAACTAGTGTGCCAATGTGACAATCTTCATATATTTATATATACACATTTATTTATGTATTTATTTATTTATTTGCATTTGTTTACCGGGAAAGTCCGACTGGGCCAGGAACCCATTTTCAGCGGAGGCCCGGGAAGAAAAGCTCCACAGAAATATAAGCAAAATACAATAATTAGATAGTACAATAGTATACATATAGTAAGATGTAGAATACACATCATCTAGTTAGTCTGTACAAAGATGTATTCAATACAGTTTTCCAGTAGATACTGGTTCAAAAAGAACAACACACAAGCATGTCAGTGAAGATCACTGTGAGAAAAATAAAATTAGTGATATATACATATTAAATATTAGTTATGAACAAATGACATTTCCTTTATATATTTTTATTTTTGAGTAGTAATAAACACTCAAGAGAGGGAGAGAAAATGAGATAAGGAGTAGACAGTGTGATGAGAGAGTTATAGATATCTTGTCAGTCAGGTTTGGCACAGGAGCAATGCCAGTTCTTGGATAGATGTTCAAATAGTAGTTATTTAAAACTGGTAGATTCAGGTGTGTTTTGGAGCATGTGCAATATATACTTACATGTATGAGTATAGGTCCTATCCATTAAAACATTTATCAGAGCCAGTTCTGATGAAACTGTTACAGTAAATAAGCAAACTGTCAGAAAAAAAAAACAATTGGAAGGGGAAAAAATTCCCTGGTTCCCCACACCCCCACGTCTTTAAATATATTAACTGAGATTATAACAGTTGGAGAAAGAACTTCCTTACTGTCGTTGTTTGGCAGCTTCACTGCTTAACACGGACAACTTGAAGTCGACATTGAACTGCATAGAGGTGGCAGATAGATTGATAGAAAATAGACAGAAGTATGGGATAAGGTACATTGTCTCGTGTAGCTTGAGACAGATAGATAAGAGATATATGCATAGCTAGTGAAAGACAGAGATACATGTAGTGTCAGAGTATATTTAGGATTCAGGTGTTGGTACTTATATTGTGTATGGTATTGGGATAAGATGTGCTGTCTCATGAATGGTGAAGCAGAAGGTGAGATGCAGGAATCCAAATCCTCCAACTTCACATCATAGTATTATACACTGAACACTTATAAAATCAATCTACATGTATCTTTCTCTATTTCTTTTTGTAAATTGTCCTTTGTGTTTGCATTGATTTTGGACTTTTTAGATTGGTTCTTGGATAGAAACAATTATTTCCCATATTCTTATGTAACATACTTTTTGTTTTTAATTTTTATTTATTTTTTGAGGTGGACTGAAGGGAAGGGGATTTCATATTTCTTTACAGTAATCGTGGAAGACCAGAAGTGTGCCTAATTACTTCCAAAGGACTTTTCATTGCATTAAAGTGACCTTTATTCACTTTTGAGTGTTTTGTCTCACTTTTTTTTTAACTTTCTTTCTTCAGTAGTTCAGGAATGTTTGGGATTTTATTGCAATGATGTGTCAGCAAAAGTGGATTACACTTATTGTGAGTTCACCCTCCCTTGGCCACCCTCTGTCCCACAAATTAAATGCAGCATACCAGTGAAAAAGTTGTCTTTGAAAAATACTTTATTGATTGAGGTTTTAGTATGTCCCAATTCTCCATATGCACACAGCATTTGTGCTTATTTTAAACGGAGAAAAAGTGCTGAAAAAACAATTCTGTTCTTTACATGATTGCAAAACTGCTCCATCTACTACCAAGACAGTGAAAGCTGGTACATTCGGAGGCTAGCTGAGCGGCGTGGTTAAGTCATTTGTCAATTACTATCTGCGTAGGTGGAAAACAAGATAAACGAAAAAGCACTGAACAGCAAGCCATGTAGTTATTCATGCTTCACACTGCCTGTTAATAATAAATCAATGTAAGATTATGATACTGGATTATCTATGGTGCTATTAAACCTGAAGTTGTTATTGCATCACACACACCTTTGTAAGTTCCAGGCACCAAGTCTGCTCAGCCACAGAATCCCAGTGGGGTTTATTTTGTGCAATAAGAAGGGAGTACTGATCCCTGCATGAGCAATCCTCAGTGGTACAGATTCTTCAGGAAAAGCCAGAAATCTTTAAATAATAACTTAGGCAGCATTCTGCCAGTAAGCCGCTTTGCTGCTGACAGTTTAGTCTGTGAGAAGGAAGTTATTGATTCTTTATGTTGGTGATAGAACTAAAGCATGTGAACGGATCTGCAGTTTTTCTTAAAGAGTATACAGTTAGTATACAGCATTAACTTGTTGTAATAGTGACTGTATGGAACTACTGCAAAATTTGTAATACTGTTATCATTACTGTTATTTGCAGTAATTTTATTCAGAACAATAAACTTTCTGCTGTGGCATAGCTTATAATCTGGAACACATGAATTGCTTATTGTCATACAGCCATTCTGTACTAATTAAAACTTCTCTGCTGATGAGTCAACGTGGTATGTGGCATGGAGTCAACAGCTCTAATCACCGGTTAGTAAGGAAAAGACACAATGTCCACATTCTTTTCCTAACTAACATTTTTTAAACTATGTCATGAACTGCTGACATACATCAGGTTTAATCACACATTACATTACTCTCAATTTTATACTTTAATGATCACAAGATCACTGCACGCATCTTCCATTAAAAATGCATTTCTATATAAAAATTACATTTCTTTCTTTCTTCAGTCTATTTAGCAGTCTATTTAGCAGCACAACTCAGTTCTAAGTTCACTTTTCCATTCTGCTCTTATCAGCACTATCTATACATTTGTAACCACAGTTTTTAATATTTGGCATTTTGAACATTTCTAGCTATAAAGATTATTACATACATACATACAAATATTTCAAGCACGGGCATAAATGCCCTTCTAGCTTGCCAATATACCAAAACACTTGTTCCCATAATAAGTGCCCATGCTGTTTTTAAATATCTAAACTAGTACTTACTTTAATGTAATTTGGTAGTCTGTTCCAAGCATCAGCTACTCTGTCAGAGAACCAATTAGTACACTTCTCATTCCTATAAAATCTTCTACACAGGTTGTCCGATGATTCTCTAGTAATTTTCGATAACCCCAAACATTCCCAGATGTAGTTGTTCCTAAATGCCCTATATACCTGAATAAGATCTCCTCTTAGATATATGTGAGAGACACTGTACAAGTTCATATGTCTTAGTCTTTCATAATAACTTAGATTTTCACATCTATGAATGTCCTTGGTATATTTTCACTGTACTCTTTCCAGTTTACTCATGCTTGTCTCCTTATAGGGTTTCCATATTGTTATTCCATACTTAAGTTTGGGTCTAATGTAACTAACAAATAATGATTTCATTATTTTTAATTTCCTAGACTTTACAAATCTTTTTATACAACCTATAGTTCTATAACTATCATTAATCAATTGGTTGATATGATTAGAAAAACTCATAGCTGAATCTACCTATATACCCAGGTCCTTAAATGAGTCTACAGTTTCAATCACTGAAATATTCATCTTTCAGTTTATGTCTCCCAAATGTCATATACTTAGTTTTTGATGTATTTATCAGCATATTATTATGTGCCCAAATGGTCAGTTTAGTCAAGTTATTTTGCAGACATGTCTTATCTGTAACAGCTGTAATCAGTTTATCTAATTTCAGGTCGCCTGCGTATAGACTGTAGAAAACCTCAGATGAAAAAGTAAGGTCTGAAAGATACAATCTAAACAAGTAAGGGCCTAGGACAGAGCCCCTGTGGGACACCCTGATTGTAACCAAGGATTTCACCTGTCCAGTTGCCGTGTACTTGCCATGTCCTATTTGTAAGCCATGCAGCTATCCATCTTATCAAGAGTATATCAATGCCTAGTTGTACTAATTTATTGATCAGTGTTTTGTGTATGACCCTGTCAAATGCTGAAGTTGTCTATATAAATTACATCACAGCATAATTTTTCATTCATAGCTGTTATTATATTGTTATAGAACATCATGTTACAGGTGGCAATAGATCTATTTTCAACATATGCCTGCTGATATAAGGTTTCAAGTCCCAGCCTATCCAGTTCTGACAATAACTTATCCAGCATTACCTTCTCCATTAATTTTCCACAACATGAAAGTAGACTTAAGGGTCTATATGATTCTGGGTTTCTCCTGTTCCCCTTTCCCTTAAACACAGGTTTAATAAGTGCATGTCTCCAATCTTGAGGAATCTCCCCATATTTATATGACCCAGTGAATAATAAATATAATGGTAGTATATATGGTAGTATAAGTTCTTGCTGAAGTGTTCTCAGGTCATTGTTACTAATCCCATCTTCTCCCTGGACTTTGTTTGGATCCAGTTTGCCCAGTTTCTTTTTTTTTTTTTTTTTTTTTATATATATAATCTAATTTGATTCCAGTATCTGGGGTTAACTGGATATCACTAGGACAACTTATCACCCCTTTTGTGGAGCCAAACTGCTTTGGATAAGATTTTGTAAATATAACTATAATCTATTGTGTCTGAGAATAAATTGTAGACGCTGCACACAGTTTATCAGTTTGTGTATCTTTACTCCTTCCACATCTTATGTATCTATAAAAAGGTCTCCTATTATGCTCAATATCTTTATATAAATGTTCTTCAAATTTTTCTTGATCTTATCTCACACTATGCTTAACCTGTTTGTCCAGCTTCTTTATTTCAGTTTTCAAAGTTGTAGCTTGACCTCTCTTCCATTTCTTATATTTTTGTCTCTAACATAAATCAGATATCTTGTTCTTATGAAAATATGTCCCCTGATGTTTTATGCCTAGATCCTGATGTTAACCATTTTTTCACTTTTTGCACTCAATTTCTCTTTCAAAACTTTCCACATTCCATCTGCAGTTTTTCCACTGAACACCTCATTCCAGTTAGTTTTACATAGTGACTGTTTTGCTTCCATATAATCTGTAATTAACCTTGGTTTAGATTTTAGTTTGGCAGAATTATCTAGTGACAAATTAACCTTAATAACCCCATGATCACTGCACATCAGTGGTGGTAAAACTTGACTTGAAGTTACAGTAATTTCTTTGGGAACACAAACAATATCTAGTATGTTCCGACCCCTGGTAGTTTTTTTTTACAATCTGAAGCAATTGTTGTTCCTGAATATACTCTATGAATAATTTCCTTACTGACATTGTTGAATCAATATTATTCCAGTCTGTTATTGGTAAACTTAAGTCCTCAGCTAATATTATTCTTCCCTCCTGTGTTTCATGTAAGAAATGTATGAATTCCTCTAGGTCATCTGCACTTGACTTTGGTGGTCTATACATGCCAACAATTGTTATGTGTTCCAGGGTTCTCTTTACTGTAACAGTTACACAGTCTATAGTACTGGTGTTATCATTGAACAAGTAATAATCACAGGTCTCATAGCTATCTTTAATCCCTACCATAACACCTCCACCTGATTTTTTTTGTTAGAATGAATGTTACAGTAAAAACATTTATATCCTGATAGAATTGGTTTCCAGTCATTGTTCTCTAACCATGTTTTACAAACTATAACAACATCAATCTTGTGGAAACGTAGCAAATTTTCCAATAAAAATACTTTATTATTAATGCTCCTCTCATTAACAACCATCAGAGATGCATTAAATGTTGCTATCTGTGAAGTATTACAATTTCGACCTGGCAAAAATCCTGCCTAGTGTTAATATCTGCTGCAAAAATTCTCTTCCCTGATCTTGACAAATGCACACCATCCTGTCTGAACACGTATGCCCAAAACAAGGCTTGGATGCTCTACACATTTCCATTTCTTAAAAAAGGACATTTTTTCCATGTCGGCGTTTATCCAAACAAATCTTTTCACTCACAGTGACTTGACTATCCTTTCTATAGGTAATTTGAGAAAAATACGTCCTAATACCAGTACAAGCTATACTATCTGAAAGGCCTGTCAATTCCCTGCTAACAGTCAGAGAATCCCTGTTATAGTTATATGTTGGAATGTTTAACAGTTTATGAGAAATGACTTGAACAAATGAAAAAGCATTAAATTAACTAGGGATATCAATGACTTTAGGAATGGAAATATCTTTTCTTGGCCTAAGAGCACTAGGCTGTTGAAGGCAAGCAGTGGTAATTCTATGCATGAACCAGATGACATTACTTTACCAATGACTGCCTCTGCATTGAGAGGTGATGCATCTAGTCCATTTGTAAATGAAAATGCTTCAAATGTAAATACTGCACATGATGACGGTGTACAAAATGCCTTGCTATGAAGGGATTTATCTGTATATACCACCACTAATTGTTGTTTGTCTTTTGGCGTTTCCCAGTTAGGGTAACCACAGCAGAACTCCAGTCTGCTAATGATTGGCAGTAGATTTTTACGAATGCCGAGGTGCTAACTCGACGTCCAACCTTCAACAAAGGCATGCCCATTTACGCATGTCTTTCAAATGCCACCCAACCGTGGGGAGGACATGCAGACTCCACACAGAAGGCACTCCCCGCACTCCAGCCAAGAATCGAATGGAAGAACCTCTTGCTGTGAGGCAACAATGCTACCGCTGCACCACCGTGGCATAAACCACTAATTGTAATAATGTTAATATGTTTGCAGTACCATCTACATCTAATAATACAGTTTCCCATAAGGAGGATTTTTGTCAGGTTCTAATTTCCGTGAAGTTGAATCTCCCAGAGTGGAGCTACGAACAAGAGACCTATTACCTGGAAGAAACGCATATCAAAGAGAAAGAGGAAATGTCTGTATGAGATCAAACAGTCCGCAGACCTGCAACAGGTCGAAAGTGAAGAGATGAACAATTTTACAGACAATTTTGATATTGTTAATTTATCTAGCAGCATACTTTCTGCTACTGATATTTCCTTGCTAAGAAGATGCTTGCAGTTTATACCAACAGCCAAAGACTCTATTGTGGACACTATTACTGATCTTAATCTGTCTGCAAGGAATTTATATCTTAAATTAATATTTCAAAATTCTGTTACTACTAAACAGGTATGTAAATGTTCAAGCACTGTTGTTCCCATTAGCTGTTCTGTAATTAGCATTTTGTAATACTTATGAGAAACAGTTGTATGAGCTTTTTAATAATTTGAAGCATAATAAGTTATAATTTGTCAAAAGAAGAATATGATTCTTTAAAGCGACTGCAAAGTAATACTAGTATCGTGATTAAACAGGCAGACAAAGGGGGTGCCATAGTTATAATGGACAGCAAAAAATATAATCAGTCTTTGCAAACATTTTTAAATGATCCAAGTACTTTTTGTTTATTAAATAGGAGTAATGTGAATAATATAATATGTAGGGTTAGTGATATTATTTATGAGCATCAGGTACAGGATGATATTACATCAACTGTTCAACTTCTTGTATGTTGCTAATCCTGTCCTTCTCATTCTATGTGGGTTACCTAAAATACATAAAGATCACTTGCATCCCCCCGATGTGACCCATCATGTCTGGGAGGGGATGGACAACTGAGTCCATTTCTATTTTCTTAGAAGAACAATTAAAACCTTTGTTGAAAAAATCTTCAAATTTATATTTGCGATACTGATGACTTTTAAAACAGCTTTATCCGTGGCATCCTGTGAATGAGACTGCCCAGTTTATTTTTGTAACAATAGATGCCAACTCATTGTTTACTGTCATCCATAATGAATAAGGAATAGGCTGTGAGAGAATATTTATGTAAGAATATAGCATTCACAAATGGGAGAATAGAAATGATTTGTGATCTCTTAGAAGTTGTACTAACAAGTAATGTTTTCCAGTTTGGAGAGCAGCTGTATCATCAGGTATTGGGTGTTGCTATGGGTACACCAATTGCAAACACTTATGCTAACATAGCCCTATGTGAATGGGGTAGTATGCATGTATTTGGTTCAACAATCAACTATACAGATAAAATTCTATTTTATAAACGCCTTTATGATATTTGTTTTGGTTTGAAAGGGTGATGAAATTGAACTACAAGAATATATTCGATTCTTAGAAACTACTACAAATTTTCTGAGATTTAAGTTGAACTATTCTAGAACAGATATATTTTTTTTTTGGATATAGCACTTAAAATGATGATGGGCTGATATCAAAGAATATCTATAGGAAGGAAGTTCAGGCTAGCAGATTTCTCCATAGTTGCACCATGCATCCTGGTCATATTTTTAAAAGGATAGTTAAAAGTCAATATTTGATAGTGAGTAGATTGACTACAGAAGCAACATTGTGTAACCAGCAGTGAGATATGTTAAGGCAAGAATTTTAGATGAGAGGCTATGATGAGGGTCTTTTGAATGAAGCATCTAACTGTGTAACTAATGAATGAGATGGTAGAACAAAACCAAAATTTTCGTCAGAACATATACAGACTAACCAAAGCTGTAATAATGACACTAAGTTTAGGTACATCATGAAATATAATGTTAATACTAGTGGTGTTACTGATATTATATGGAGAAACTGGGACATACTAACTGATATGCCAGAATTGCGTAAAATAATAGGTGCATCTCCCAATTTTACTTTTAAGAAATTCCCTAACCTGAAACAGAAAATATGGTATAAGGAAAATTAGTCCACTAGAATTAAAAGAAAAGGTATTGTTCCATGCTATAATTGTCTTGTCTATAAATACATGGATATTTCTGTTATTTTTGAGCATCCATGAACATATTTATGAATTTGGTTGTTTTGCTACTTATAACACATAAAACCTGGTTTATTTAGCTGTGTGCATGACATGCACTAGTTTCTATACAGGTAAATCTAATAAAAATGTAAGGAAAGAATTTCTGAACATTTTTCAGAAATTTGAAGGAATATACTTACTAATTCCTTGGTTAAGCATACTCATGACAATGGCACAGACCATGCATTTAAATTTAGAGTAATACAAAAGATGTTTTTTAACATAAGAGGTGGTGATACTCTAAATGCCACTGAACTAGATGAATACAGGTGGATTTTAAAACTACAGACTGACTGTGCACCTGGATTAAATGCTTCAGTTAGTTTAAAACCTGTATTTAAAACAAAAGCAAATGAAACTGAAGTGAATGCTGCTATTGACTGCCTGTATCTGTTGTGCTTTTAAAGTTGCTTTTGAATGTATTTTTTATGTATTGCTGTGTCTTTAAACTTTAGGCTCTCTGTATTACAAGCTCTGTATTTGAACTGTGTTTTATATGCATTGAAGTAAGGACTATTCCTGAAAGCTTTGCTATTTGTATTTGTATTAAAACAAATAAGTTTTTTTCATTTCTGGGTTGAGATCTGTTTTTTATTGTTTTTACAATTTGTTGTATGTAACCTGTTGATCTCAAATACTCGGTTGCACTCCTTGAAGTTGACTATTTTGTAAATTATGTCATGAACTGCTGACATACATCAGGTTTAATCACACTTTACTTCACTCTGAATTTTAAACTTTAATGATTATAAGATCACTACACTCATCTTCCATTAAAAACTGCATTTCTATATAAAATTGTATTTATTTCTTTTTCTGCACTTCTGTCTACCTAGCAGCACAACTCAGTTCGAAGTTCACTTTTCCATTATGATCTTATCAGCACTATCTATACATTTGTAACCAGTTTTTAATATTTTTTGATTATCTAATGCATTTTCTGTGAATCACAGTAATGATGTTCCTCCAGAATGACTTGATGAACATTTCCAGTTTACATGTATGAACATAAGACCACTCTCTCCCTCTGTCTCTGTCTCCCTCTCTCTCTATTTGTCTATCACTATCACCATCTTCAGTCTCCTTTTACCATTTTTCTACATAATGTTGGGGATATTGCCATTACCACCTCTCTCTATTCAGTGTGACTGACCTCCTTCTTTGATAGTCATGCCTGACTTTCATAGGTCTTCTCTCACACAACCCACCACTCAGATGACTGGACATCCTCATTTACTCTTGCCTTCTTCCTGTCACTCCCAAATCCTCTTCACCAAATCATAGGCTCATAGGATCATAGGAGGTTACTAGGCTAATGGCCACAGGGCCCTTACAAGCCTATCCACATTCAACCCATGTTCCCAAGGGTGTCTGATTCAAGCAGACATTAAAACCAGCACCTATTGCCCCTGTCCAAGAGGGACACGTGGAACCCCCGGGGTGAATTTCCAGTTACCCATCCAATCGTCCAAATTACGCTTAAATAGGGCCAACGAGGGGCTCTGTTTAACATGAATAGGGAGCTTGTTTCAAAGGTGGGGCAACCTATGTGAAACAAATCTGTCTCTTCAGCAAGTTCTGTTGATGTCACATACCAGGTTAAGATCCTTTGAGCAAGTGACCTGTGTGCCATTTGACTGAATTTTCTTGCATTTCCATTAAAGCTAGGTCAGAGATTGCTTTATATGCAAGGCACAGGTCACCTCTGAGTAGTCTGTATGACACAGAGTAAAGTGAAAATGACTTCAGTCTGTCTGCATAAGACAAATACTGAAGACCCTGAATTTTCTTTGTAAGGAACCTTTGTGGTCTCTCCAATTGCTGCAGGTATTTGGAAAGGAACATACCAAAGATTGCATTGTACTCTATTACTGGCCTGATGAAGGAAGAATACAGGGAGGTTATAACCTCTTTTTTTTTTCTGGAGGCAATGCCCTTACTTATGAGATGAACAATGGGTGGCCTAATGGTTAAGGTGTTTGCCTTACAAACACAAGGTGCAGGGTTTGAATCTCACAGGGGATAATTGGCTAGGCTTAAAATGTCTCACAAGGGCAATTAGCCTAGTACAAATCTATGAATCTATGAATCAATATAAAATGCACTTCTTACCACTGTGGAGACATGGTGATCAAAGTTAAGGTTGCTGTCAACCCGAGTGCCATGATCTCTCACCACTGACTGTGCACTTAGGGTATTGCTATTGATGTGGTAGCCTGCAGGAACATCGCCCTTGCTGAAGGGGATGATAATGCATTTTTACATTAACTTTAAGACCATGACCTTGGCACCAGTCATTAGTCTGCATAAGACCTTCTTGCAGAATGTTATCACTAGGGGTTTTGATGATTGCTCCCAGTTTACAGTCATCAGCAAACTTTGTCACCCACAGTCCTTTAGTTTTAGCCTGTACTTCAGAGAAATAGATTCTGAACAGTAGGGGATCCAGAACCAATCCCTGAGGAACACCACTGGTTATGGGTCTGCTGGAGGAGGTGGAGTCCCCTATTTTAATTGCATGAGTTCTATCAGTGAGCCAGTTTGCAACCCACCTGAAAACATACGGGTTGATACCCAGCTGGGTGAGTTTATCAATGATGTATAAATGGTGGATTGTGTCAAAGGCCTTGGCTATGTCTAGGTAGGCCATATGCACAGATCTGCCTTCAGATCTGTTGACTGACTCAAAGAAGTCTACCAAGTTTAACAGGTATGATCTCCCCTTGACAAAGCCAAACTGGGTGGGATCAAATGTTTGGAGATTTTCTATCTTTGTTAATAAAGACCATGATAATTTGTTCCATGGCTTTGCAAATAAGGCTGCTCAGGGTAATGGGTCTATAATTCCCAGGATATGTGGATGCACCTCCTTTGTGCAAAGGGATGACAGTAGCTGTTTTCCATTCTGCTGAGACGAAGCCAGTGCTTAGGCTGTGATTGAAAAGCATGCTCAGTGGTAATGCTAATTCCTGTTTTAACCCATGCCGAACACAGCCTGGGATATTGTCTGGTCCCACAGAGGTGTTTTTGAACTTGGAGAGGGCATTTAAGACCTGCTCCTTGGAGATATTAGATGGGGGGACAGGTGTTATGGATGCTTTAAGGGTATATGTGGTGGGTCCAGGAGAGTGAAGTTTTCACTGAAACTGTCAGCCAGCAGATTTGATAAATCCACGGTTATATATAAGTAGTTCCATTAACTATGAGTTCAGCGCAAATCTGGGCCTTACGTTTGAGGTTATGGATGTAACTAAAGAATGCCTTGTGGTTATCCTTAGTTACGGAAGCTAATTTGGATTCATAGTTAGCTTGGGAGAACTTCACTAGGAGTCTTATTTGCTTGTTTAAGTTGAAGAGGGAGTGTTCCAGTTTTGTGACCGTTCCTTCCTACTCTTAGACAACAATTTCTTTCTCCTATTGTATAGCATATTAAATGGCAGTTGTCCACCAGACAGGTTTGTTTTTTCTTGAAGATCTTGCTTTGGTTCTGTTTTCCTACACATGTCCAAAAAATGTAATTTGCTCTTCTTGACTTTCTCTGCAGTTGAGGCTACTTTGAATTCTGCTCTAATGCCCTCATTTCTTCTTTTTATGTCCCACAGTTTGCATTCTACCATCCTTCTCAGGCACGTTATCTCCACCACCTGTAGATTCCTCAGTTCTTCTGCCTTCAATGCCCAGGTTTCTGTACCATACAGTAGTACTGGTTGCACCACTTCTTTTGTACAGCTTACTTTTCAGCTTCTTTAGCATTCGTCTGTCATATACTACCCCAGACATTTTATGCCAGATGGCTGCAGAACCTCTGAGTTTTTACTTTTACTTTCTCATTCAGTCTTCCATCCTTTCTCCTCAACTACACCTCCCATATACTTGAAGCTTTTAACCTCCTCTACTATTTTCGCTTCTGTCTCACTTTTCACCTTCTTCTGATTTCTCCCATTTGCTGCAATAACAACTATCTTGGCTGTACTCAGTAACAGTCCATTTGCATTTAGTTTTACATTCCAGTCCCCTGTCATTTCCTTACATTTCTGTTCAAAATCTTCTTGTAGTGACATCAGCTTTGTTGATCTACCCCCTCTGAACTGTTGCTAATGTAGTCCATCTCTGGTATCAACAGTAGTGGATCAGTAGTAAACCATAATAGAAACCCACTTCCATGGTAAACCCTCTGTGAGTCTATAATTTGTTTGTACATGTCATTAGATTTTTAAACATGGCCTGCATAAATCACCTTTCATTGGACCTTGTCATATGCTTTCTCCAAGCCTATTAATGCCCAGTTAAACACTTTCTGCATATCCAGCTTCTTCATTAATTGTCTCACTGCGAACATTGGTTCAGTTGGGCTGCATCCTGATATAAACCCAGCTGTTCATCTACAAATTACTTTAAACTTCTCTGTGTATTTATCAGACACCTTCTTCGGTGCTTTCATACAGTGTGACAGGAGCTGATACCGCTGTATTGTCTAGAATTATGTGTACCCTTTTATTCTTGCAGACAGCCACTAGAATGCTTATTATGCAGTAATGTGGGATCTGCCTCACTATCCATTCTAATCTGAGTACTCTCAAGAGCCGTATCTGCTCTAACTTATTCAGCATCTTTATCATATCTGCTGTAGATGACTTCATCTGAGTCAGCTGTTTTTTTCCCAGACTTTATTTTCCTTATTATTATTACTGCTTCTAGGATGGGCTGTTCTTCCTCTTCCTCTTTCATTGTAGGCTGTGTATGGGGCAGTAGATCTACTAAGGAATTTTCTTCATTCAGAAGGTGTTGGAACTACTGCTTCCTTCTGCCTTTGATGCCCTCTTAAACTGATGAGCAGGTTGTTGCTGGCATCCCTGATGAATGGCTTCTGATATATAATTTCTTTATCTTTATGTCTTGGCCTTGCAACCTGAACGTTTCTTGGTGCCATCTGCCAAGTCACTGTCCGGAAGCTGGTAGAGTTTCTGTAATGCCTTGCTCTTTGCTATTATGACTGCTCTCTTAGCTTCTTTGTTAGCCAACCAGCATTTCTCCCTAGCTTGGTATGTCTTTTCTATATTCCACTTCTTCTGGCAATATTTCTTCTGATAATTTTCTAGACTTCTGTATTCCAGCAGCAGCTTTCATTGTGTACGTTTAGTTCAATACCTGGTTTGGCTGCGTATCCGTTCTGCTGTCTTCACACATGTTGTTTTGAGACTCTGTCATTCTTCTTCAGCTCTACCTATTTCCTCATCTTCTGAAGTGCTAAAGCCCTCAGTCAAGCCTTGACATGTTCTTCTTTTGCTCCAGTTAACTTTCAGGTCTTCACTCTAGTCTCTTTTGACTTTACACCCTTCTCTGACTACTGCTTGTAGTTTATTATGGCCACCAGTGGTTTATGATATGAACTGAACATTTCACTGGAGATAACTTTGCAATTTCTGATCCTACCCCAATGCTCTTTCCTTAGTAGGTTTACTAGTGTTGCATGGTGACCACTCCTGTATTTAATCTTGGACCTCGCTCTGATCCCGGCCGGCCCCACAGAACTCCCCCCTGGTCACGGAGGGGCAGATCCGCTCTCATCGGGACTTCCGCGGCTCGCTCCTTTCCTGTCCAGAGCTCCACTGTGCCCGTCTCCCCCAGATCTCCTGGAGGCTGCCTGGCAGGGCCATGTCCCCGTGCCCTCGGAGCCTCTCAGGGGACCTCGATCCGATCCCAGCCGGCCCCGTGGAACTCCCCCCGGATGCGGAGGGGCAGATCCGCTCTCATCAGGACTTCCGTGCCCCTATGCTTTCTGTCCAGAGGTGTTTTGGGGACTTTGTGATATTTCGAGGACACCGTCGGGTACCGGGGAGCCCGGACACCTTCCGCCTGCTGGGCCGGAGCTCTTGGGGTGCCGCGGACTCCCGCCGGTCGCTCCCGTGAAGACTTCCACCTAGAGGGGGAGCGGTCGGGACCCTTTCACCTGGCCGGGGCGCACACTACAAGACTGATTTCAGCACCTCTCTCCCTTCTGGGCTTCCGTGGGGGAGGGACCCCTCCGGGCTTCCACTTCTACCGGGGTGTGAGAGTTCTTCTCCCGGGCTAGATATCTCCCGGAGGTTGCCGGATTGTTCTGTGTCCCCCATGCCCTCGGAGCCTCTCGGGGGACCTCACTCCGATCCCGGCCAGCCCTGCGGAACTGCCCCCGGCCGATGAGGGGCAGATCCGCTCTCATCGGGACTTCCGCGGCCCGCTCCTTTCAGGTCCAGAGCTCCACCGTCCCCATCTCCCCCAGATCTCCTGGAGGCTGCCTGCCAGGGCCGTGTCCCCTATGCCCTCGGAGCCTCAAGGGGAACCTTGCTCCGATCCCGGCCAGCCCTGCGGAACTCCCCCTGGCCGCGGAGGGGCAGATCCGCTCTCATCGGGACTTCCGCGGCCCTACGCTTTCCAGTCCAGAGGGGTTCTTGGCACTTTGCGATATTTCGAGGATGCCGTCGGGTACTAGGGGAGGTCGGACTCCTCCCCCCTTGCCGGGCTGGAGCTCTTGGGGTCCCATGGACTCCCACAGGTTGCTCCCTTGAGGACTTCCACCTGGAGGGGGGGGGCGGTTGGGACCCTCTCAACCGGATGGGGTGCACCCTACAAGGCCGATTTCAGCACCTCTCTCCCATCTGGGCTTCTGTCCCGGTGGGGGCCGCGGTCCGGACCCGCACCTCCCAGGCGGGAGCTCTCCCGACCTGGCTGATTTCTGCCCCTCTCTCCCTTCCGGGACTTTTGTCCCAGAAGGGGCCGAGGTCCGGAAGCTTCTCTCCCGGGCGTGAGCTCTCCAAGCCCAACCATTTTCAGCCCCTCTCTCCCTTCCGGACTTCCGTCCCGGAGGGGCCTGAGGTATGGACCCCCCTCTCCCAGTCTGGAGCTCTCCCTGCCAGGCCGATTTCAGCTCCTCTCTCCCTTCCGGACTTCCGTCCCAGAAGGGGCCGAGGTCCGGACCCTCCTCTCCCAGGCGGAAGCTCTCCAAGCCCGGCCGTTTTCAGACCCTCTCACCCTTCCGGACTTCCGTCCTGGAAGGGGCCAAGGTCCGGACGCTCCTCTCACAGGCGGGAGCTCTCCCAGCCCGGCCGATTTCGGCCCCTCGCTCCCTTCCAGACTTCCGTGGGGATGGGACCCCCCTCCGGGCTTCCACTTCTACCGGGGTGGGAGAGCTCTCCTCCCAGGTTAGATATCTCCTGGAGGCTGCCAAATTGCTCTGTGTCACCCGTGCTCTCTGAGCCTCTCAGGGGGACCTCCCTCCAATCCTTCCCGGCCTCGTGGAACTCTGCTGGGCTGCGAAGCTTCCGAAGTCTCTCATCCGGGCTTCCGCGATGCCGGTTCTGCCCTTTGCCCTCGCATTTCACTGCTCGGGTCCACCTGCCTCCCCTGCCGTGCCAGGTGCCGTCGAAGCTGCTCTGCTCCGAGCCTCCTGGCCCATGGCCCCTCGCCCCCTGTGCACCGCCGTTCGCAGGGCCTCGTCCCCAGGGTGCCGGGTGCTGAAACCTGGCTTCCGGGGGAGGCCCTCAGCTGGCCCGCACCGTCCGCCGACACCCCCGGCCGGTCTCGGGTGTGAGACACCATGGCGGCCGTATCTCTGCACCCCTGAGGGCCGGGAGGATGGAATCGGGAACCTGGCTTCTGGGGGAGGCCCTCGGCCAGCCCGCGCCATCTGCCGGCTCCCATGGCCAGCCCCGGGTGCGAGACGCCTCGGCGGCCATATCTCCTCCCTTCCGGGCTTCTGTCCCGGTGGGGGCCACGGTCCGGACCCGCACCTCCCAGGCGGCCGATTTCTGCCCCTCTCTCCCTTCCGGACTTCCGTCCCAGAAGGGGCCGAGGTCTGGACGCTCCTCTCCCGGGCGGGAGCTCTCCAAGCCCAGCCATTTTCAACCCCTCTCTCCCTTCCGGACTTCCATCCCGGAGGGGCCCGAGGTACGGACCCCCCTCTCCAGGGCTGGAGCTCTCCCGGCCGGGCCGATTTCAGCCCCTCTCTCCCACCGTTTGCAGGGCCTCGTCCCCAGGGTGCCGGGTGGTTGACCGGAAGCCGAAACGCTGCCCGTGGATGGACCCAGGTGCAAGACACCACGGTGGCTGTATCTCCACACCCCTGAGGGCCGGGAGGACGGGATCGGGAACCTGGCTTCCAGGGGAGGCCCTCGGCTGGCCCAAGCCATCCGCTGACTCCCCCGGCTGGCACCGGGTGCTAGACGCCTCGGCAGCTGTATCTCCTAACCCACGGGGTCCATGAGGACGGGATCGCACACCTGGCTTCCGGGGGAGGCCCTCGGCCAGACCCCACCATCCGCCAACGCCCCCAGCCGGCCTCGGGTGCGAGACGCCTCGGCAGCCGTATCTCCGCTCCCCCCAGGTCCTGGAGGATGGGACTCTGTTCAGTTTTGGGTGCACTCTGTTGGCATACCTCTGAAGTTCAACTGGAAAGATTGGGTTTGAACCCAGTACCTTCTATCCTTGACATGGAAACACCTAGCATGTTTGTAGGAGGTGGGAGGATCACCATATGGACAGGGGTAGAACATGAAAACTCTACAGAGATAGTGACTGGAGGTCAGGATCAAGCCCTATACCTTGTGTCTATGAGGCAAATACCTTACCTAGTAAATCAGCCTTATCAAAGTACTAAAATGGTGTTCACTTTATAAAGAAATTAAGAATGAACACCCAAATCTAGTTTGATTGCTAAGGCAATAGTCAAAGACTAATGACCAAGTTTCAGAAATATACTGAATTCAAGCTTAGCAGTAAAATCATTCACAATAGTACAACTAAGTTGTAGTTTAGGGTATTTTTTTTATTTCTGTCTGTGTGCCTATAGCCAGCCTTAGGCATATGCTAGCAGGGGCGCTTTTCTGGTATTTATTTGGTGTAGCTAAACTGGGATGGGGGCACTGGGTGGTATGATGGGGACACCGTAGAGTTGTTTTGCCTAAGGCACCAGTTGAAATAAGACAGCTCCTGTCTGTGCCTGACTGACTTTTGTTAGTGATAAAACCCAACCCTCCGTCACCATTACCTAACCAAATTAATATACAATTAAGTTGCAGTCAGGATCTACTCTGTCTGATCACTCAAGCTTTGCTTTCATTACCAAATCCCAGCAGTCATGAGTAAATTATGTCATAAACCTCACCCAGCCCACTAAACTTGTTAAATCATTTTTGATCAGAAATTAAGCTCCAGTTGTAACAAGTTGACAATAACCGAAACTCTTGCTAAAATTATCTTAACATATGCTAGAAGCATTAACTAAAACTGGGACAAACACTAACTACTTCTAAATTCTTTTTGGGAGGGCAGCACCCCAACCATCAGACCAGTAATTATTGCAGAAAGATTCAGGTTCCATTAGAGAAGTTTAGAAATGACATCATATTTCACTGCAGAAAGAGAAAGATAGATAGATAGATAGATAGATAGATAGATAGATAGATAGATAGATAGATAGATAGATAGGTAGATGGGTAGATAGATAGACAGTCAGACAGCTGCACAGACTTGTAGAACATTATGAGTTTGGAGAGGGATTATTTGGTCCTTTAAGGGGCAAATTCGTTTGTGGAATGTGTTCTGCAAGTATAAATAGAGCATTGTTGTCAAAAAGGATTTAAGTTTAGATTTGGACACAACACTGCAGTCCCAATGGAAGAAGCTGAAGTGGAAGCATCTGAATTTTGACAAAAATGGGTGGTTGGTTGACGTGTTAAGCAGTAAGGATTTAAATTGTAACAAGACATCTCAGGAACCCAGTAAATGTTGGCTTAAAGAAAATGATTGCAGAAAATGATATAGAAAGATCATGTTGAATGTACATGCCTATGAAAGGTGACAAATGGTGACAGTGGTAAGCATGGAGTGCATAAAAACAAATGCAGAGCCACAGACATGCAATGTGTCTGATACGGATATTGTTAGTGATTCAGAGAAACAGGAGTGTGTTGAAGAAGCTGGCAAAGGTTACTTATCACATCCGGGATTACAAAAGGAGACAGAAGATCAGAAGGTACTAAAGTGATATGTATCACCCTTGAGGTAGCAGAGGTAAAGGTAAGACATGGAACTAGATGCAGGCCTGAATAATTTGTTCTGTTGACTACAGGAAATGCCCCCAAAGATGGCGCTAAAAAAAGCAGCAGCAGTGCAACTGAAATCCAGCAAGTAAGAAAGTTGCCCTTGAAGGAAAAATGAATATGCCTTCCCATGTAATACGTTAAATTAATGTATTTTAAAAAGGGGAGGGTCTGCACTATTTAACAGATGTTGAAAAACAAATTCAGCTAATGGGCTATTAAAATACATATCTTAATGCAAAAAAGGCAATGACACAGTTAAAGCCAAAAACCTGACATACCCAGCTGTTGAAAAATATCAAACAAGTTTTTACTTGAAAAATAAATGCTTTGTACGGGGTTAAGGTCAAAACTACCTAGAAAAACATTTAACACTGAAATATTAATAAAGCTAGTGTGTTGCCATATATAGTTAGATATAAGACAGAGCTGCAGATGGAAAGGCTCGAAAGTCCAATAGTACTATTTAAAGTAATGTGAAGTAAGTGGGACATGCACAAGGTGCATGTTAAAAGGAGGAGGAGAAAAGCAAGAGGTTTGCATATATGTGGAGATTTTATGGTGCTATAAACTCCATGTTGTGCATTGTACAAACTCTGCTGCCATGGATGCGGAAAAACTATGCTTAACTAACAGAGGCAAGCTTCTCACAAAGATTGATCTAGTACAAGCTTATCTGCTGATGGAAATGAGATAATCTTCCGTAAGGTTCTTAAACTTTTAATACAGCTAAAGAGTAGTTCCAGAACAATGACCTTATTGGTAGAGCAGCAATTGTACCACACATTTGCTAGTAGGAAGTGGACCATGTACTCCCAGGAACGCCTAATATACAATGTTAACTTGGTGATATCCTTTTAACATACAAGGATGATAATGACCATTTGTGCAATCTACAGAAGATTCTAGACAAGCTAAAAGAGTACTAGCTTCAGTCTAACAGAGAAGTATGAGCGTTGCAAACAAGAAATATCCTGCTATGAGCATGTGCTTTGCAAAGTCTTTCGAATGCCCACCCAACCCCGGGGAGGACATGCAGACTCCACACAGAAGGCACTCCCTGCACTCCAGCCAAGAATCGAATGGGAGAACCTCTTGCTGTGAGGCAACGACACTACCGCTATATAGTAAAAGACATACATTTTCTTTTTTCCTTTTTCTCTTTTTGAACCAGAATAAATTATTGCACATACACTTTTGATGTCGCAGTCCTTAGTTTTGTCCTAAGGTAAGAAGTGTTACATTTTTTAAGTTAATATATATATAAAGGGATACATTTTTCCAGGGTCACTAGAGCTTTGCAGCCCTTAACTTTAAAACTGGAGCTAGAGAGACTGCATCATTCAGACCTGGAAATCTAGTAGCTTCCAGGGAATATTGCCACAGTAGTTCTTTGTATTCAGTGGAAGTCTCCCATGGACCTCCTCTTATGTCCTTTGGGATTAATTCCAATACAAAGAATTTGAAATTACCTTCTTGACAGCTTATTGTGTGTCTGTAAAGAGCATTCTTGGTACATTTTGTTCTAATTTCATAGTTATGCTCATAGATTCTGTTTAACTTTCTTTCTGATTTACCTACATAGAATGCTTCACAGTGGTCATAAAGCCCCATGTACACTATACTACTAGTGTCACAGTTCGCATAGTCCATACTACTAATAAGTCTATCCCTACTGCTAACCAGAATAGTGTCCCTCATGTAGATATACGGACACTGGGAGCATCGTCCACATTTAAAGGTCCCTACTTTACCCTCTTTACACTTAGGGCCATCTTTTTTACCTTCTAATATAGCCTTTAGACATCTACCCCTTCTGTATGTGCATCTTAAAGGGTTATCGAAAATTCCCTCCAAGTCTGATAGTTCACCAAATCTATTCCATTCCTCTTCTAACAATTTTCTTATTCTTACTGCGTCTCCATTATAATCTGTCACAAAATTTCTTTCACCTTCAAAATTCACTGTTTTAACCTTTTCCTTACAAACTGCTGTTTTGTCCCCCAAAATGGGTTTAAATCTATCCTGCCTTCCTTCTCTAACTTCTTTTTCTATGTTTTTTATAAATTCGTTGAGATAACCTCTTTCTATAAACATTTCACTCAATGTTTTGCATTCTACCTCAAAATCACATTCTCTGGATGTCATACGACTACCCCTAACATATTGTCCCTTAACAATTCCTTTTTTTCTGATATAGGGGGTGTGCACTATTGTAAGCTAAATATGAATTTGAGAAAGTTTCTTTCCGATAAATCTTTGAACTGAAAATACCTTCATATTTCTTAATAGAAATGTCCAGATATTCCAATTCATCCTTATTAATCTTGTATGTAAAATTTTAAAAAGCAATTGATTCTGATATGTAATTTAAAAATTCAAAAAACATGCTTTCAGAGCTTGTCCATAAAAAACACATGTCATCCAGGTAGTGCTTGTACAGTTTCCAACATTTTCCATATTTGGAATTTATAATGTATTTTTCCTCCCAAATTGAAAGAATTATGTTTGCGTATTTAGGGGCACACCTTGCCCCCATCGCTACTCCCTGTACTTGATTAAAAAACTCCCCTTCATAATGTATAAAATTATTTTTTAAAACCATTTCCATCAAGGTTAAAGTAAGATAAAAGTCTCTGTTGTTAAACTTACCATACTTAATTAGGGCTTCCTCAAACCATTTCATTCCTTCATCATACGGTATAGATGAGAATAAGTCAATTATGTCAGTAGTTATAAAAATCATTTTCTCATCATATAAATCATTTGTTATACTATGTAATAAGTCCCAAGAATCTTTTACTACACCCTGGCTTCCTAGCACCATGTCTTTAAGCTTAGTGTCCAACCATCTGGCCAAAGGTGCTGTTATAGACCCTTCTGATGACACTATAGGTCTCATAGGTGGGTGTTCTATGTCTTTGTGCACCTTTGGAATCCCAAAGATGGTAGGTATTTTTGTTTTTTCTACGTACAAAAACTTAAAAGTTTCTATACTTATTAGTCAATCCAACAATAGGTAATTTAAAATTAAATAGATTTTTCTATTACCTATATTTATTTAATTAACTGAGACTCTGACGTATCTATTTGTGTTCTCTAATATGTCCATCATCTTTCTTTCATACACCATTTGGTCCATAAGCACCACCCCCCCCCTCCTTTATCCGGTCTCATCACCCTTAAGGTAGTATCATCTTTCATTTTGTTTAATAATTTGTTTTCTTCCTTTGTTGTGTTATACCCTATCCTTCTCTTAGAAAGTTCTGATCTTATTTTTCTCTCCATTATTACCTCAAAATATTTTAATTAAGGGTGTAGGGGTGGAATAAATGTGCTTTTCCTTCTTAATTCCTTCATGTCTCGTGAGTTTGCATTCTGTCCCTTAAAGAAAAGCTCAAAGTTTTTCTTCCCCAAAAATAATTTCAAGTCGATTAATACTTTACCTATATCCGCTTTCCTTTCAGGTACAAATTTAAAGCCTTTAGATAACAATGAGAAATGCATTTCATTTACTTACTTATTACTGTAGTTATATATATTGTACCCTTTATAACTATATTTGCTACCTTCACAGACAATAGTTTCACCCATGCTGGGAGTATTCACCTGTCCCACTGTTTGCATCTGTTGTTGTTGCTGTTTCCCCCCCATACTGGTAGTTTTTTTGATAGTTGTTCTTTATTCTTTCTGATCTCCTTAGAGGGGGGTACTCTGAGGGGTCATTAATATTTTCTATCTGTTCTCGTACTTCCTGCCCATCCGTGTCCAAGAAAGGGGGCTGTCCTCATACCTACTATTGTACCTTTTACTAACAAACTCCCTTGGTCTAGGGTAACTAACCTTGTCTTTGTATTCTTTAACATCTCTCTCAATTTCTCTACTTTTCCTTTCATATTCATTTCTTATTTTAACTTCAATTTTATTTAATGTATCATAATACTTTCTCTTCCCATCCTCAATTGAAAACATGAGGTCATTAGTAATTTTATGGTTGGTTTCATCTATTCTACCATACAAACCCTCCATTTCTCTTCCATTTTCTCTCATAATTAATTTAATTATTTCAAACCTACAATTGTCAAAAATGAGTAATAAATCTTTATGAAAGTCACTACCTTCTTTCACTTTATTAGGGTACGTATGCACTCTTAGCCCTTTCGGTACTATCTTTAATCTAAGACATTCCTTAAGGTATGCATTTTCCATTTCCATATTCTTATATTTAAACATTAGTTCATCTAGCAAGTTAACATTGTGCTCATATGTTAAGTTTCTATCCATTTCAGAATTTGAAGACATTTTATTTCTTTCATTAAAACAGTATTTTAACTGCATCAAAGTCTTAAAATCAGTTTTGTACCTTTGCCCATTATAATTTTGCCCATTAGTCATGTTTAAATTGTTATGTCCTACTACATCCCCTTGCACTTTGTTCATCCTATTGCTCAGAAAAATAGTAGGAATCCCATTACATTCAGCTCCTCTGTCATTTGCAGGTTTATGCCCATTGCTAACACCAAGTTCCATTTATGTATATTAACTTTAATAAATGTAACACTTCTTACCTTAGGACAAAACTAAGGACCGCAACATCAAAAGTGTATGTGCAATAATTTATTCTGGTTCAAAAAGAGAAAAAAGAAAATGTATATATTTTACTATATTACTGTTTGAACCATTTATCTAAAAAGCACCTGTATAGGATTTTAATTTTTTCTTTGGACACAAGATGGTGATATTGTATGGAAGAAAAGTTTGTTTTATAAGGTTTTTAACATGTATAAAACTAAACTGTATTTGTATTTATATTTATTTATATTTATATATTTATATCTATTAGACTTTAAAGAAGGTATTGTGGCTATTTTGATATTTATTTATATATCTATATATGTATGTATGTATGTGTTTAGAACCGTTTTAAAGGACTGTTTTAAAGGAATTTAAAAAAAAGTTTTATAGGGCTGAACACCTATTAAGTACATGTGACCACATTAAGAATATACACCAATTGGATAGCAGTATTAATTAAGTGGAAGGTATTTTAGGGGAAGAATTGTAAAAGGTATGCATTTCTGTTTCATCTGAGGAAGTAATTAGAGGACAAAAATGCGTCTGTAGTGATAACAGCGTTTATGGTTTCATTCTGAAGAAAGTGTGTTTCAATAAAGCTTGTTCATGTGGAAAATTCTAGTGGACTCGTGCCTTGGTGGAATTGCTCTATTTTTCTTTTGGTTTTGGCTGCTTTTATTGAGGTTGTGCTAAAGCCACATGTACTTTAAAATATAATGTACTTCAGGCCATAATTAAGACAGATAAACTGCTACCACATGTTCTACCTGGAAGGGGGTGGATAAGTACTAATGAAACTTTAAAACTTTAAGGAAACCCAGAAGCTGATTATGTTTGACAAAGTGCTTATCCACTTCCTCTCATGCCTGTTAGATTGGTATGATATTTCTCCTTTTCAAACTGTCATAATTTCATTGCAAAAATTCTCACATGAAACAGTGAATCCTAATTCAAGATTATATATTTGATTATATATATTTCTTGTTTGTTAACCAGATAAGTGAATTGTTTTCTTCATGCATTTGATTGGATATTTTTTATTATCATAGTACCTATGGTGCAGCAGTTAATGTTGTCACCTCACAGCAACAGGTTTTCTGGTTTGATTCTCAGCTGGGGTACCTTCTGTGCGGAGTCTGCATGTCCTCCCTGCTTTTGCGTGGGTTTCCTCCAGGTACTCCAGTTTTCTCTCACATTTCAAAGACATGTGTATGGAGCGTTTCTCCCTGGGCCTCCACTGAAAATAGGCTCTGTCCTAGTTGGACTTTCCTGGTCAACAAATGTTAAATAAAAATGTCATCAGAAATTTTGCATACACTATACCATATCATCAAGAGAAAACGTGCACTCTGCCATCATCATCATCACTATCCCCAAAAGTCCCCTATCCTATGTCTGTCATATTTGTGATAAGGCTAAACAAGGATAAAAAAAATAAGTCATCTGTGCAACACACAAAATATAGATGTACACAAATAAAACAGCCTTCGTCAGTTAAACAAAGACCCCAATTCCACAGCTACAAAAGTAAATGAATGCATAAACAAACAAAACTAGAAATAACTGAAATGAAAACCTAAAGTAATACCCACACAGTTTCCGCAAACTGAAAACTTAGAATTACACTACAATTTAACAAACTGCACATAAAGCAAATGCAGCCCCTCAAACATATTCTCATGCTGTAAAACAGAAGTCTGCACACCTAAAAACAAAACAATGTAGTAACTTAAACCTGTCACGCACACACAATGTAAAAAATTCACTCAGTGAACACACAAAATTTACACATAACACTATTAAAAACTATTAAAACTAATTTACACATAACACTATTAAAAACTATTAAAACTATATAAAAACTTAACACACATAAAACAGTAAAAAAAAAAGAAAAAAATTCAGCCAGGCCCATGCCTGTCAACCTCTTAGAGCAAAAAATCTGGACAAAGCCATAAATAAAGAGCGGACAAAAGCCTAAAAATAAGGACACTTAAAATATTGCTCTTACAAACTTAGAAAATTGATAGAACAACTGATTTTGCATTAGCATGAGTTTTCTGGAGAGTCTGAAGCTTGAAACTCAAATGTCTGTCATTATTTTCTGACTTCAACTATCAATGATTTATCAACAATGTGCCAGAAAAACTAAATTTTATGAGAAACAGACCAAAAATATGAGACAAAAATCTGGACATTCTGTGAAAATCTGTTCACTTGAGAGGTATGCAGCCAGCTAATTGGAAAACAGCATTACTACACTAAACACCCTAAAGACTATCTAAAAATGAAGTAAATACCTAAGAAATATTACCTTAAAATGGTTTACACTACGAAATCAGAAAAGCTACCTAAAAGACTATTTAAAATTTCAAAAATCTGCCTCACAAAAATAATATAATCCCCACCTCATGAGATATCCCACTTTTTAAAAAGCTGCTCTAACTATATAAAGCCTTGTACAGCAGACATCTCCAGCAATGACAACTAGCAGGTTATTGTACAGCAGACAACTCCAGCAATGACAACTAGCAGGTTATTGTATAGCAGACATCTCCAGCAATGACAACTAGCAGGTTATTGTACAGCAGACAACTCCAGCAATGACAACTAGCAGGTTATTGTACAGCAGACAACTCCAGCAATGACAACTAGCAGGTTATTGTACAGCAGACATCTCCAGCAATGACAACTAGCAGGTTATTGTACAGCAGACAACTCCAGCAATGACAACTAGCAGGTTATTGTACAGCAGACATCTCCAGCAATGACAACTAGCAGGTTATTGTACAGCAGACATCTCCAGCAATGACAACTAGCAGGTTATTGTACAGCAGACATCTCCAGCAATGACAACTAGCAGGTTATTGTACAGCAGACATCTCCAGCAATGACAACTAGCAGGTTATTGTACAGCAGACATCTCCAGCAATGACAACTAGCAGGTTATTGTACAGCAGACATCTCCAGCAATGACAAATAGCAGGTTATTGTACAGCAGACATCTCCAGCAATGACAACTAGCAGGTTATTGTACAGCAGACATCTCCAGCAATGACAACTAGCAGGTTATTGTACAGCAGACATCTCCAGCAATGACAACTAGCAGATTATTGCTGCTGGGTGAGAGAGCTCAGTTTGAGAAGAGTGAAGACGCACTCTGAACTACTGTCATTAAAAACATCTTTATAATGTTTACTTTTATATAGAGCTACGTGAAAATATTTATTTTAACCACCACTGCATACTACAGTTTTGCCTCAGAGGCTTTTAACTAGAAGTAGGTAGAAGTGTATGATGCTGACAGTACCACATTGAGCTAGGAGTGTCCAAAAAGCACTGGTCAGTAGTTACCTCTCTGATGTTTCTTTTCTTTCTTTGCATTACCATAGAGTGCAAATGTTGTTTAGATGAAATGTTTCCCTTCTTTTATTGGTGTGTTTCCCTCTACAGCTACTGAGTGAACGTGTGGAGAAGTGGTTAATGTGAAACTGTAATCTGTGTATAAAAATTTGATGTTGGTTAACAGTGCTATGTATTCCTCTGTAAAACTGCTGAAAACAAAAAACAAACATATGAATCAAAAACATTTATTTAGTCTTTGTTAATCAGATCAAATCTGTTAATCACAGCTGCTTTTTTCCAGGGATGGTCATGTATTTTATTTTGGTTAAGTGACTGGCTCATACTCATATCATGCGAATGGAGGCTGCATGAATCAGAAATTGTCCTGACAGATGTCTTAGCCACTATCCATGCTGCCCCCTCAAGTAATCTTACTCATACACTCACACAGAACTGGTACGTACTGGAGAAACACAGAAATATGAGATGTGACAGAAGAAGAGGACTAAGAATCCAAATCAGATTTCCCTAGCTTTTTTGGTTTCCACTAATAAAGCCTGTTGTGTTTTTATCTAGGTTTTAGCTTATATCCTATCCAGTGAAACATTCATATTTAATACAGCAAGGTGCCTAAAGCTATTGTTAAAACTTACTGACTACTGCACACTGTTGCCAGTACAAAGTCTTTACTGCATGTCTTCTGCTGTGCTGTGGTGCCAACGTACCAGTGTTGTGCTGTACCAAATACACTAACGCAGTTAACTGAGCATCAGTTAACAGCTAGTAAATGATGACTTGACAGTAGCCACCTCTTTAAATCTACCAGCTGTCTTTTTAAGACTATATCTTTGCTAATCCATTTTCCAGTAACTCAAGACACTTTTTCCCTCTCTAATTTCAGTCAACGATTGCTTTCCACTCTAAACAACTTACCCTGGGCTTCTTCATAGTGATGTGCAACATTATATTCATTGGGTCTCGTTCTCCCTGTCTATCGCCGATTTCTCTCTGTAACTTGAACAGTGTACCTTCTGAAAATTACTGATCTGAAGTCCCTGTGTTTTGCCTGCTCATTGGTACTTTAATGTAACTTCCACCCGTTCCTCAAACAAATAGCTGCTGTGGTCATTTGCTTGTCATATTTGCACACTGAGCATTTGTATGTGTTGTAATATTGTATTATTTATATACTGTAGTCTTGATTTCCATTGTTAACATACTGTTTTGATTTTCCATTTTAATTTGAATGTCTGAGAAAAAATGACTTGCCTATCACAAGTTATATATTTATATCCAAAGGAGTATGCACAGCATTCCCAGCTACATTATTTTTCAGACTAAATGTACCAGTCTTCCAAAATTTCTGGAACTATCATTAGTGAGTGATGTGTGTTAAGGTCTGTGATTTGTTATTGACTGACATAGATATGAAAGTTTTGTGTGTGTGTGTGCGTGTGTGTGTGTGTGTGTGTGTGTGTGTGTGTGTGTGTGTGTGTGTGTGTGTGTGTGTGTGTTGTTTAATATTGCTTTGTTGTTGTGAAGACATATGCCCAAAGCTCATCCCATCTGATTTTCTGGGTTTCAATTACCCCATTATTTCTTTCATTGTTATTAATTTATTTGTGCTACCCTGCCTTCCCCAGCTGCTGCCGTGCATTCTAACTGTATACCCAAATTATACAATATACCTTTTCCACCCAGTGCTAGTGACGTGAAGCAGTGTCAGATAGATATGTCCTTCCTGAATGTACCTATTAATACACCTGCCTGCCCCCCCCTGACTTTAACAGCCGTCTGTCAACCACCAAGATGACATCTATTCAGAAAGGGCCACTCTGACCCCCGTCCCCCCACTGTTCCTGCTACTGCACCAGCCCATTCTTGGACCTGACTCACTGGCACCATAGCTAGACACCCTGTTCCTGGATGTGTTTCCTGTTAGGTAATGTTATAGACTGTTTGATCTGGTCATTGTAGGTACACTCTTACTTTCCTTACTTATTTAATTTTTAGGAGTCTTACTTTAATCATAGAGTAGTTTTTGAGAAGTGGTATTTTGAAGGGACACTGGGTACCACTTAGTATAGCTGAGGGTGCTAGTGCAAGCTGTTATGCGAACACATCAACATGAAGCAGCAGTGACAATTCACTGGTCTGATGTCTGGGGAAGGGGCCTATTACACAGTACTAGTTGATTTGTTGCATTGGTTGGCAAAAGTTTAGAGGATGTAAGTAGGCAGCATATTTCTTTCATGGACCAAAGTTTCTGTTTTGTTTATTTGTTTTCATTTGATAAGTGGGCAGGTGGGTTGACCTAATATGACCCTCTTCAGCCACAACCTTGGTCAGAGAGTGACTAGGTAGCAGGAAGCTATTAACATACACTACAACTGAATCACTGTAAATAATAGTCATTTATATGGAAGTTCAAACAACTACTAACAGTTATGACAATGTTCAGGTACACACACACACACACACACACACACACACACACACACACACACACACACACACACACACACACACACACATTTAATATTGATCAATAAGTACATTCAGATTTCCATTCTTCAGTCCATATCTGAAAAAGACATTGCTTAGCTCAGTCAGTAAGATATAATGCCCATAGATGATTATATTTTACTTACGGGGAGATGCTTTGTTCTTTTATTATTGATTTTTTTTTTATTTCTTATGTAGCATCAGTGTGTATTGCTTGATGGATAGGAGTAAGGTTGGTAGGAATTAAATGTTTAGTACATATTTGTACTGCTCTTTTTTTCACTTTCAGGTAGTTTTTAGAACAATTGTTTTGCATTACGGTGGAAAATATTGGTTGTCATTTTTCAATACTGTAGGGGATACCAGGCTCCGGGATATACATATATGTATATATATATATATATATATATATATATATATATATATATATATATATATATATATATATATATATATATATATATATATATATATATATATATACATATATATATATACATATATATATATATATATATATATATATATATGGATCTACTGCTTTTGGTTGAATTACATTTGGCCAAAAATGATTTCAGGCAGCCCGCTTCACCGAAAATGCATTTCAATGGAAACCCATTTGGTCGAATTCCATTGGGTCGAAAATGGCATATAGCCCCTGCCCCACTGCAGTGCGACCTGGAGTGAGAATATAAAATTGGGGGGGGGCACAGCCCCCCACATAATTGCAGTGTATTTATTATTATATACTTGTGTATCCATTAAAAATACATTGAAACATATAACGTCAGTAAAAACTAGTTGCAGAATGGAGGCTGTGCTCACCCCCAACTTTATATTCTCACTCCAGGGTCGCACTGCAGTGGGGCAGGGGCTATATTCCATTTTCGACTAAATGGAATTCGACCAAATATGCTTTCAATCAAATATGACTTCAGTGAAGTGGGCTGCCTAAAATTATTTTTGACCAAATGTAATTCGACCAAAAGCAGTAGACCCATATATATATATATATATATATATATATATATATATATATATATATATATGTGTGTGTGTGTGTATAAGTACACACACACATATATATATATATATATATATATATATATATATATATATATATATATGTATATATAAATTCCTATCAAATGATCGAGTTTTCAGAAACGTGAAATTGATATGGTCGAGACCATATGATCGAGTTTTCAAAAATTCAAATGTTTGGAATGGAGATTATGGTACAGTGCGAAAAAGGAAATTTACCCTTTTCCTCACTGTAGTGCGATCATGGACTTGGTATATTTAGTTTGAGGGGGGTGTGGGGAGCCTGCAAAAAAAAAAAAAAAGATTTTTTTTTGTATGTTCAAGTTTTTCTTGACCATATGAATTTCGAGTTTCTGAAAACTTGGTCATTGGGATCCATGTATATATATATATATATATATATATATATATATATATATATATATATATATATGTATATACACACACACACACACCCACACATATATATATATATATATATATATATATATATATATATATATATATATATATACACACACACACACACACACACACACACACATATATATATATATATATATATATATATATATATATATATATATATATATGGTTTACTATCGTATGTCCTAAACTGCATCAGTCGGCTGATCAACATGTCGACCTTGAAATGCCAAATACAGATCATGCTTTACTATTGGATGTCCAAATGGCAGGCAATCGAGCCTGGGGTAGTCAAAACAGAGTTTTCCAGGAGACAGAATGCCGCACAGGTAACATCAAATACACTACAGCGAATGGATAGTGTACTTCAGTTATCTGAGTTTGGCATTCTGAGCAGAGTTCACGGTACAGTGAGGAACAGGGAGTTAACCCATTTCCTCATGGAGTGCGATCTCAGAGTTGGTATATATAATTTTCAGGGGGTGTGGTGCATGCAGGGGGGCTTGCTCCCTACAAAATAGTTAAGTACATGTACCGTTCACTGTAGAGTGTAAAGGTATGCTAGGGTGAATTGCATGGATGACTGATGTCACCTTCTGCTATGTTGAATACATCGAACTACAGGTGTCGATTTGTTCAGTTACAATTTGGCTGCTCTATCGATGATCCATATTCGGCATTTCAGGTCGACATGTTGATCAGTCGACCGATGCAGTTTCGGAAATACAGTAGTAAACCATAGCATATATATATATATATATATATATATATATATATATATATATATATATATGAATTCACTTTATATCCTCGAAATACTGAAATGTCGAAATTCAGTATTTCAAAGCTACAAAGTCGAAACCTTAAAACAATGAAAACTCAGTAGCACGAAATTCAAAATCTCGCACACCAGAGATTTTTAATTTAGCGCTTCTACTCCACACACACACACACACACACACACACACACACACACACACACACACACACACCTTCCTCCCCACACACAAGCACAACTTCTCTACTACATAAAAGCAGGGGGGTAAGCCCCTCAGCACCCCCCGTGTGTGGGACTGTGCCCCCACACCCCCCAACTTAAATATTCTAACTCCGATGTTGCACTACATACAAACACACACACAATACCACACAAGCTACATTCTCCTCGCACACACACATTACAGCAGCAAAACACACTAACACACACTACAGCCCCTACCCAAAACCCTTACAACATACACACTTACCTGAATACATAACCACAGCAAAACCTCTGAAGCGCGAAATTCAAAACCTCCAGTATTCCAGGTTTTAAATTTCGCGCTTCTGAGGTTTTGCTCTTTTCAGGATTCCACTTTATGTGCTCAAAATACTGAATTTCGATATTTCAGTATTTCAAGCTTCTAAAGTGAATCCATATACATACATACACGTATACACACACACACACACACACACACACACACACACACACACACACACACACACACACACACACACACACACACACACACACATATAGATAGATAAATGAAACTGTGATGGTCACCTTGAGTGGAGAAATCATTGCTTCTGGCTATCTAAGCTTAAAAGGGTCCTTTTTTTGACGGGGTGGGATTTTTTACATTTTTGACGAAGGCATTGGGTGCTGTTTTGGTTACTTTCTGTTATTTTGTTAATTTAGCTGTTTTGTCGGCTTGCTGTTGAGGTGGCATTTTGTTGCTACACTGAATTACGTTACAAGAAGTTATTTTGTTGTCCTCCTGTTTATGGACTTTCAATTAAAATGGTGCTGGTTTGTTAGTAGCAGCTGCTTTTAACCACTGAATCAAAGTTTACCATTAGTTTTCTCTACTACCATTTAGATCAGCCTATGAAGTGAGCATTCATTATTTGCCTGTTAACATGTAAATCAGAAATTACTAAAAAAAGTTGATAATCATTTACATCTGTCAATGCTAATAAAATGGATAAATCCCTTACAAATATTTATCATCTTGATGATAGATAACAATCTTACTCCCACAGTGAGAGAGGATAGTTTAATGTTCTGTGGCACAGAGACGTGACAGCTAGCCTATATATAAGTACAAGGGGGAGATGAAGTCATACCTCCGAGTATGTTAATGCTATTTCAATCTTAAAGTTTGTAACCTTGTGGAATGTTGCAGTCATACTGAAGTTAGTGGCAGTTTGTTTGCACAGATGTATTACTAGGAAAGAACTAAAAAATTAAGAAATACCATGTTGGTCCTGTAACAAAAAACACAGGCATGATGTAACACCTTTTTTGGACCAATATAGTTTTTTACAATTAAGTGAGCCATTGCACTAGCATGAGACATTTGACAGGAATTATACAGAAAGAAACTGCGCCATTGTATGCCTGCTCTTCTCCATTTTATTACAGAAAATGCTACCAAAAAGATTTTATTGGAAATATTTTACTGGGTAGGCTGATGAGGTTCCTAATTACTAATTTTCTTGCTGACAACAGACATCATAGCTTCATCTAGCAGAGATGCATTTCTCTGGCTTCAGTAAGATGGACAAGGGTAGCCCAGCCTTGATATAATATCTGACCCTAAGAACTCCTCTGTCGCTGTATCACACAGGAGGTTGTTACAGAAATTGTTTTGGGGCAGCTTGTGTTTAGAACAGAGTTTTCAGGAGCAAATTCTGCAAACAATGGGATGCCACAGTGTTTGCATTGGGAATGGTTCTGTTTAGTGTGTGTTGGCTCCCGGTCAGAACTACAAGACCTGTAGTCCATCAACTTTGAAAAATAAACTGCAGTTGTAAGAGATACAGCAAGTTCAACCAAAACACAGCACCCCTGATATGAAATTTATTGTTTGAGAACTTTCATCTTGTACTGTTCAATGGACTTCTTCAGGTACAGGAGATGTTGATACTCAGTGTAACACCCCTGAAGCATTTTTGCACCCCCCTTGTGGTGCTCAACATGGGGCAACATCTTCACACTCCTACTCAGTATGTATGACCTTTGAGTAAGGGGAGTACTGCAAGATACTGAAGCCTTGGACTTAGGATAGCACTGCACATAATTATAAACACAGCCTTGATATTTCAGGGATTGCAATTCTGTTTTTTGGAATTTCAGCATCTGTGTCAGATAATGTGCTAGTGTTGAAGATCAACTTGATTGCTGAGGACACTGAGACTGATATGTTTTATATAATGAGATGGATAGTCTCCGGATACATGAATGGAAGGTTGCATGCAATGGACAGGTATCATCTAAAATTTACTGTAGAAATTATATATACCTAGATGAGGAGAATTTATAGAAAATATTTAAGCTTGGTGGGGGTCACCCAGAGTATGAAACAGGAAGAAATAAATTTGAATGTCACAACACTCCTTCAGCTGAATTATTCTGTGTGAAAAGCAGGAGTGATGCTCAAAAAAATGTTGAGATCCATAGCACAAGGAGTGGATTCTACATATGCTGGGTCATCCTTGTTGTCCAGGGCACTAACACGGCTGCAACATGAGTGCTGTACCAAGTTTTGGCACTCATGCCTATGAAGAGAGAGACATTAGCACTGTAAAAAAAAAAAAAAAAAACAACATGCAACAGGGTTTCCAGAATGGAGCAGAAAGAGGAGATGCTTGGATATTACAGATTTAAACAGATGGCCATGAGTATTCAAGAAAAGAGAATAGCATGACCACTGGGAAGCAAAACACTGTTAGGAAGTTAGTAGTGTGGTAGAATTTTAGAGGAAAGGCAGAGTTTGAGTGAAATTGGTCATGGGTGGTAGCTGAAACTGGATAATTTCAAGATGGGCTTGAGTAAATACTATTGCATGGAGATGAAGTAGGACCCTGGAATGTACTACCTTAATTAGTTGTATACTGTAACTCATAAGGTGTCAAAGATTCCTGTACGGAACAAGAGAGGGTGTGTCAGTCGACACTTGCTGCAGATCTAAGATCAGCTCAGTATATAGCATGTGTCCCACTGTCAGCATAGCTACATATTCATATCTCTCAACCTCTTATTGCAAGAAATCTGGGCAAAACACTACAAAATACGGGGACAAAGGTCCAAAAATAGGGACATATTTTAAATATTGCTCTTATAGACTTAGAAAGTTTCTAGAGTAACAGGATTTGGTTTAACTTACATTTTCTGAAGGATTTAAAGTCTGAAACTCAAATGTATGCCATTATTTAGTGAGTTCAATCCTCAGATCATCCCTGTGATTTCTCAGAAAATCACAAATTTTATGGGGAACAAGCCAAAAATATGACCCGAAAATCTGGACGGTTGAGAGGTATGCATATTATTCTGTGTCTTCTTGATATCACATTGTATTTTGAGTCAATGCATTTTTGATTGAAATTTTTCCCTATTTTTTTTTATTCCTGTTGCTATTTTTGGGGTAACATATTCTTTATAGACAAGGAATCATACAAGGTATTGTTAAGTTATGTTTCCATTTTTTTTAAGTTTCCTCATTTCTTGTTAAATAATAAGAACTCCTGCAAACCATACACACAACTTTGTAGATAGCAGGGGTATGTTTTTTATTCTTTGGTATTTTAAGTGCCTAGACTTGTACAAAGCACATTTCTTTAAAACCTTGGGGAATGGAATGATCAAATCTAGCTTGACACTTCAATGCGGGGTGCTCTCATAGCCTCACAGTACAAACCTACTGCAGAAACATTTCACATGATCTTCAACAGATGGTGAAAACTGCAAGAATAAGCAATATCACGTGCTTCAGTTTACATAAACTCACATTCTCTGAAAACTGGTCCAGTGGTTTCTAGGATACGGACCATGGCACTGAGGTCCAAAGGCTACAAAACATGCAAAACATCTGCTATGAGACAAGAACAATTTAACCAGTATAGTTAGGCTCTCTCTTCCCATCCAGTGGAATTCTTGGTTGCACAGGATGTATGTTTTGATACAGGATTTCTAGTTTTAAATTTATGCATTTGTCACTTGTGTGTGTAGTCATCTGCAACTTAATTTGTTTGTCACGAGCCTGTTAGAGCGCAGTCAAATAATACATTGTTCCTCAGGGTGTGTTCATCAGCTTATACGATCAACTAAAGGAAGAGCAACGTATTTTTGTACTGGTATGCTGGTATAATGGCTTGCATATTTCTTGTAATTTTCATGTGGTGTTAGAAATTGATACATACTAAGAGAACTCTACATGCAGCATGGTGCTACAGCCTTTGCTAAAGATCAGTGTGCACTTCAGTGTTAAGGGTCCAGTTCTATGTATTAATAATTTTGGCACTAATTTATGAAATACTTGCATCATCCCAATAACTAACCTTGGGCTTCATGCCTACTAGTTTTCTAACAAAATAGACTAGTGTTCACATATATCCATGTCTTCACACTCCGAACAGTATGTTTCACTGTATACCGTGAATTCTGTTACCACTAAAAATGCTGTCTGACCCTTTCATGGACTGCATTGTTTTTTTCCACAACATGCTTCATTGCATGTACACCATTTGACCCTGTTGCACTGATATTTGTGTAAAAAGTTTTTTTGAACAACTCATAAACAATATTAGATATGAAATAAACTGTCAGGCAACTTGTAGAACTGCAATGGTTGTCTATCTGGCTACCTGCACACAATGTTCAAGCTTTTATGTAGGCAAATGTTCAAGGATATTAAAAGAACGAATTATTGAGCATAAATCAGAGATGAGAAGAAACATTCATTCTAATGCTTTAGCACAGCACAGGACGGATAAAGGTATAACACACAATTTTAAATTTAAGGTTTTAAAAGTGATGAATAGAAGCCTAAGGTTAGGTGATATAATTAATAAACTAGACATCTCTGAATACAAATGGATTATAAGGTTGCATGCAGATAAAAAAACATGTTTAAACAATATGATTACTGTTAAACCAATGTTAGAATTTAAACAGAAACAGTACCATTGATTGTCTGAATACACATTTAGATATATATAATGTTTTATAATGCAAATCCTGTATACCTGTATAAGATGTACTTGCTTCTATATGTATGAATATTTTAATAGAGGTATATAATTTTAAATGTTAATTAATCTGCTTTCAGATTATGTTTTTATAGGATTGCATGTGTCAGGTGGTTTTGATGTATTGAGTATATATATGTGTGTTTAAATTTAAATGTTATTTGATCAACACTGAGGAAGGGACATTCCCGAAAGCTTTGTTTTAATAAAGTGAGTTTTTCTTATTCTATTCATTTTCTTGGGCGAGGCTATGATTAAACATGACACTTAGGTGAGGTGCCAGTTCATTTTGTAGTTCATGTAGTACACAGCCCGGGATGTCATCTGGTCCTATGGATGCTGTATTCTTAGCTTTGGAGACCGTAGTCTCTACCTATGTGGCCGTGATTACCGGAATTTGGCAATCTTTTGGTACTGAGATGGGCCCTTTAGGAAGTGAGAGGGGGGTGAAGTTGACACTAAATCGATCTGCCAGGATATTGGCAATATCCTTGGGATCAGTGTATTTAATGCCAATGTCTTGTAGCTCAGAGCAGATCTGAGCATTGCCATTTACATTCTTGACATAACTATAGAATGCCTTGTGGTTGTCTTTGGAATCTTTGGCAATTTTATTTTCGTAACTAGTTTTTGAGGTTTTTATGAGGGATCTTAGCTTCTTACTGAGGCTGGCAAGGGAATTTTTTGCATCCTGGGATTTTCCTCTTTTTTGCAACAGTTTCTTCCTTCTGTTGTGTAGTTTGTTTATAGTAGGGAACCACCAGATTGTCTTCCTTTTTTTGGAGGAGAGCATCTTGGTTCTATTTGGGATGGCATGATTCATGCACGAGTGGATGTGCTCGTACAGTGCCTTAGTGTAGGATTCAGCAGTCAGACTTTCAGATCCCATCTGCATGGGTGTCAAGAAGTTTGTCACTTCTGACTTGAGTAGCATGAAGTTGGCTTTGGAGAAGTTTTTTACGGCAGTTTCCTTACTGGGGGTGGGATGTGGATGTCAAGGGTGATTTGCTTATGGTCAGACCTGAGCAATGAGGGAGTGACCACTGGTGTGGAGCATCTATCTGCCATGTTCGTAATGACCAGGTCTAGGATATTGGAGCCCCTGGTGGGACAATGGATTAGTTGATCCAGGGCAATGGAATTTGTGAACTCCAAGAACCACTGGGAAAAGGTATTGGTACCCGAGTAGTTTTCCCAGTTAATGGCAGGGTAGTTGAAATCACCCAGTATTAGGGTGTTTGGTTGTATCTTAATATTTTCCAGTATGTTTAGAAAGGTGTAGTGAGAATCTTGGGGCATGGTGGGGGATCTGTAGCAAGCTACACTTTGGATTGCAGTCTTACCTAGTGTTAGTTGCACCTGGAGAATTTCAGATGCATTGTGTTGGGCAACTAGCCTGGGGGTGTGAATATCCTTGGTGAATATGGACACTCCTCCACCTTTAGTTTTTCGGTCTTGGTTTGGTGGCCAAAAAGTGTGGTAAGAGTTGTAGCCTGGTATTGCAGGGGTGATCTCTGGATCCTTGAACCAGGTCTCAGTTACTGCACAGACATCAATGTTCTCCATTTTTAGGAGTGCCTCGATAGAGTACATTTTGAGGTTTAGACTTCTGGCATTGAGTAGCATTACCTTCAGATTTTGCATGCTTGTATTTGTTATGGTGGTGGTTTTGTCCTTTGAACCTTGCCTAAAAAAGACTTTATAGGGGTGGCTCTAGCTTTAGCCAGTAACCTGAATCCCAGGGGTGAAAGGTGCAGACCATCTCTGGCAAAGCATCTTGGTTTGTCGATCATGTCTTCCCAGGCAGACAGATACTCGATCCCCTTTGAATGACACCAGAAGCTTAGCCAATTGTTGAAGTCAGCCATTTTGTCCTTATACTGTGGTATCATTCTGGGTGAAGGCAGGATGCTACTCAGGGCTAGGGTCATACCTGCCTGGGCCACATGATGCGAGAGCTCTTCCATGTCTCTTTTCATGAAGTCCAGGGAGGTACGTCTCAAGTCATTCACTCCAACATGGACAATGACAGATTCATATTTGTACTTGTGGAGTGAGTTGAGTGCATGCATTATGCGGTGGATCCTGGCACCCAACAGGCAGCTGACTGTAATTTTCACCTTGTTCAGCCTGGTGAGTGGGACATCTGTGTGCCTGACTATAGAGTCACCTAAGACTAAAGTTTTGGGTACATTGTCTTGCCTTAGGGGCTGTTGTTGGGTGGCACACTGGTGTTGTGAGCTATGTGTCACTTTGGTTGTGACTGGTGTTTGTTTGCATTTCAGCTTCAGAGGTCCTTGTTGCTTGGGCAGGTTAATGTTAAGGGCCTCTGCATATGTGGGTTTAGTGTTGCTATGTGTGGGTGTTGATGGTGTGGGTTTTGAAGGGATATGTGTTGCTTGAGGTTTAGTGCAGGTGTTAACCTTCTCCTCTTGACTATCTAGCACAATCTTGGCTGGCGAGAGCTTTGCTTCCAGTTTGGCTATGTAAGTGCATCTCTCACAGGTTGTAGTGTATGGTGGTAGGAGGAGAGGGTTGTGTGTGTATCACAGGCAAGGTTTAAGTCTTCAGAACTGGTAATTCTGGTACTGTTTGCTTTGTGGATATGCAGGAGGTCCATCAGAGTAGGGTCTGACAATCCCCTGTATGTCAGGTATATATATCTCCCCTCAAAAGCTTGCAGGAGACAGAACACAGTGATAAGGCTTTGAGGTGGTCCCCATAGGATACCCTACCTATGCCCTGTATCCCCCCAGCAAGCAACCTCGGTGGATGTGCCAGTTGCTGGATATGCCTAGTTAGGTACATAGTATTTTCCATACATCTACAACCATTTAAATCTAACATATTACCCAGTGTCATGTCTAAACACACTTCCCTCTACCTTTCAGTTCTTCTTGATTGGTTTTAAATGTTTCTAATTTTTTTTCCGAAATAGCCTGCCCTTCTGGATTTCATTAAAACCCCTGAAGTATTTTCAAAAGTTTCCATCGATTCTCCTTCTCTTGCCTTTCTTTTAGGGTGACTAATTTTAAATATCTATTCCTTCTTGTCTATCTCCTCTCTCTTACCTTATGAATGTTATTCTGCTCCCTAATTTTGTAAACCTACTGTTGTATAACCCATCTGTTCAGAATAGCTTTAGTTCTTTCTCGTATAAGTCTGTTTTTAATACAGTGAGGTCTTTTGCATTTCATTTATTGTACTTCTAATCTGACTTCCTGTTACAGTTGACTTTGTTAGAATTCTCTTTGCATGGTTATTCTAATTTGACAATTACTAATGTTAGTTGATGTGTTCTCCACTGAGAAATGTCCTGTGCACAGCTGAATAGCCGGGTGATCAAATACAAACAAATAATATTAAAGTTACCTTAGTCACTCATGGTAAGCAGTCTGGGAAAAATCTCTACCCTTTTTTCTGTCTTTCTGTACACCTTCTAAAAACATCCTCAGAAACTCAGTCTCCAGAACTGTATGCAGTACTCCAGGTTAGGCCTCACTTTTGGTGCAGAGGAGGATGAAATTCCTCATTCTTTTTTTCATTTTAGTCATTCTCAGTAATTCATCCAAATATGCAGACTTTCCTTCATTCTTGTTATATAGGCACATCCCATTATGCTTGTTTGCACCAATGCTATGCTGACAGAAAGTTGATCATTTCTCTGTTGTAGATCAGTGTGTTCTCATCTTATCACCCCTAAATTTATTACTAAATCTTTCATGTCTGTTATATACAAAGAAGCATTAACCCCTCTGCAGTATCACTCATAGAAACATTTAAAAGGACTAAACTTGGAAGTGACCCTTGATCATACCACTGATGTGCAGTGATCATGGGGTCATAAAGGTTAATTTGTTGCTAGATAATTCTGCCAAACTGAAATCTAAGCCAATACATAGAAGGTTAATTACAGATTATAGGGAAGCAAAACAGTCACTATGTAAAACTAAATGGAGTGATGTGTTCAGTGGAAAAACTGCAGATGGAATATGGAAAGTTTTGAAAGAGAAATTGTTTGAGTGCAAAAAGTCAAAAAAATGTTTAACATCAGGATCTAGGCACGCAATATCAGGGGGGTATATTTCCATAAGAACAAGATACTTGATTAAGGTGAGAGACAAAAAATATAGCAAATGGAAGAGAGGTCAAACTCAACTTTGAAAACTGAAATAAATGAGCTGGACAAACAGATTAAGCATAATGTTAGACAAGATCAAGAAAAATTTGAAGAAAATTTATATAAAGATATTGAGCATAATAGGAAACCTTTTTATAGATACATAAGACATGGAAGGAGTAAAGATATACAAATTGATAAACTGTGTCCAGATTCTAAAATTTATTCTCAGACACAACAGATTATAGATATATTTACAAAATCTTATGCAAAACAGTTTGGCTCCACAAAAGGGGTGGTAAGTTGTCCTAGTGACATCCAGGTAAGCCCAGATACTGGAATCAAATTAGATTATATTGAAAAAGAACTGTGCAATCTGGATCCAAACAAATCGCAAGGGGGAGACGGAATAAATAACAATGACCTGAGAACACTTAAGCAAGAACTTACACTGCCATTACATCTATTATTCACTAGGTCATATAAATATGGGGAGATTCCTCAAGATAGGAGACATGCACTTATTAAAACTGTCTTTAAGGGAAAGGGGAGTAGGACAAACCCAGAATCATATAGACCCTTAAGTCTACTTTCATGTTGTGGAAAAATAATGGAGTAGGTAACACTGGATAAGTTATTATCAGAACTGGATAGGTTGGGACTTGAAACCATATACCAGCATACATATGTTAAAAATAGATTTATTACTACCTGTAACACGATGTTCTATAACAATTTCATAACAGCTATGAATGAAAAATTGTGCTGTGGTGTGATTTATATAGATTTAACTTCAGCATTTGAAAGGGCCATGCACAAAACACTGATCAATAAATTAGTACAACTAGGTATTGATGTACTGTTGATAAGATCGATAGCTGCATGGCTTACAAATAGGAGATGTCAAGTATCACACACCAACTGGACAGGTGAAATCCTTGGTTACAGTCAAGGTGTTCCACATGGCTCTGTACTAGGTACTTTTGTTTAGACTGTATCTTTCAGACCTTACTTTTTCATCTGAGGTGTTCTACAGTCTAGATGCTGACGGCCTGAAATTGGTAAACTGATTACAAGTGATACAGATAAGGCATGTCTGCAAAATAATTTGACTAAATTGACCATTTGGGCACAGGAGAATAATATGTTGATAAATACATCAAAAACTAAGCATATGAGAATTGGGAGACATAAACTGATAGGTGAATATTTAATATAGCACACAGTGATTGAAACTGTAGACTCATTTAAGGACCTGGGTATATGGTTAGATTCAGCTATGAGTTTTTCTAATCATATCAACCAATTGGCTAATGATAGTTATAGAATTATAGGTTATATAAAAATATTTATAAAGTCTAGGAAATCAAACATAATGACATCATTGTTTGTTAGTTACATTAGACCCAAACTTGAGTATGGAATAACAATATGGAAACCCTATAGGAAAACAAGCATGAATAAACTGGAAATAGTACAGCGGAAATATACTAAGGGCATCCATGGATGTGAAAATCTAAGTTATTATGAAAGACTAAAATATCTGAACTTGTACAGTGTCTCTTACAGATATTTAAGAGGAGATCTTATTCAGGTATATAGGGTATTTAGAGACAACTACCTCTGGGAATGTTTGGGGTTAACAAAAAGTACTAGAGAATCATCAGATAACCTATGTAGGAGATTCTATAGGAATGAGAAGTGTACTAACTGGTTCTCTGACAGAGTAGCTGATGCTTGGAACAGACTACCAAATTACATTAAAGCAAGTACTAGTTTAGATATTTTTAAGAACAGCCTGGACATTTATTATGGGAACAAGTGTTTTGGCAACTTGGCACGCTAAAAGGGCTTTAATGCCCGTGCTTGAAACATTTGTATGTATGTATGTATGTATGTATGTATGTATGTATGTATGTATGTACTGTACCTTTCCTGTGGATCCATTTACGACTTCTCTGTATGTTCTGTTGCTCAACCAGTTTTTAACACAAAACACCACTATATGTCCACTTTAAATTGATTAATTTTGTTAACCTTTCATGTGGGACCCTGACAGATCTTAACATCACCTAAGTAACTCACATCTGTAGACCATCCAGTCTTTATTACTTTGGTGACCTAATAATTTATAATAGATTTCTGTCATTTTCTATAGCACTCAGTTAAGTTTATTGTTTTACCTCTTCTGATGCTGATGTGTGTACTTGCATTTCAGTGGAGGCGGTTAGGTTCTACAGGTTTGGTCTAACATATTCTATGTTATACTTAATCAGTGAGATAAGTCAATATTTATTTCTCTCTCTCTCCTGTACATATAAATGAGCAAATAAAGTTTACTGGAAATTTTATATTTTAAGCTACTGTAATCCCTGTATGTTATCAGGCTTACAAATCTGCATTACTCATTGTAACAAACTGTGCAATCAATTTAGTGTCCTGTTTACTATGTTATTTGGAAAATCACTGGTAATATACTACCCTGTGATGTTTTGCGTCACTAGGCAGGATAGCTGCAAATGTAAAGAAAACAGAACTTTATAGTCACAGTGACATGAAAGGTGGTGACAGATAAGAAACAGTGAGACCCATCTGGTATGGCCTTTATACATTGCCTGATGAGGGTCTTGCTGGAATCTAACTTGTATTCAGCTTATTCACCTTTTTCCAACTACTTTTCACTGAACCTTTACATCTGCTGATTGTTTTTGTTCTTTTTCTTCTTCTCTCTAGTTCTATATCACTGATATCTGGAACCTTCTTGCCCCTGTCAACCCATAAACTCCTAAATCATTGCTAGCCAGTGACACTCCAGTATTACCCTTTCCCAGATGGCTTCCTCGTCCCTGACTGTGATGGGGTCTTCAGAATATTAGACTATTGGCTGGCTACATTGAGGACAGACCCAGAGATATGCTGGGCCTTTCATACAGTGCCTGGAGTTCCCTAGTCCTGACCTAGTCTTGGTGCATTAGTATGCAATATTGCAAGAACATTGCATCATGTTCTGGTGCATATAACACTAGTATTTGTGCACTTCTTGCAAACTTTGACTTGTGTTATTCCACTGAGCTCCACTAGGAGGCAATCAACTTGATGATGAGACCTGCTCACACTTCCACTGTATTTTCCTGCAGAGAGCGAGAAAGACCAACTCTCAGCAATTTGATCTTCTCACTCATTGCTGACTCTCAGCACACAAGATAGCTAAATCAAAGTTGTAGGTTACAGAAGGATTGAACACTCCCACCCCCATTAAATGGTAATTTTGCCAATGTTGATGAATCAACCACATTGTTAGGGAGCTCGTTGCTTGTATTTATAACTGCCTCACTAAAGAAATGCTTCCACGCATCCATCATTAATCGTGCATAGGTTTTACATAGTTCCCTCTTATGAGGGTAATTTCCTCTCATGAAAAACATTATCATGTTGAGCTCTACTGATGTAAGATGTCTGAATGCCTCATTATTGGCTTACATAGCCCTTCTTTCTTCAAGAACCTGCTGGAAGGACAGATGTGTCTCCCAGACTTTACCACACCTTTGGAACAGACTCCCACTTCATGCCAAATAGAGCACCTCATTGGCCCTCTTCAAATCCAATCTGGATGATTGGATGGGTAAACATAACTTTACCCCAGGGGTTCCACCAGTGTCCTTCTTGGACAGGGGCAATTTGTGCTGATTGTGTAAATAAGGGTAGAACATTGCTAGGCTTGTAAGGGCCCTAGGGCTTATGATGATCCTATGATCCTATAAGTGTGTACACATTCAGTTCCATTACTGTTTCCTCACATGTCTTCCAACATAATCCTTGTACTGTCCTGGTGGCTGTCCTCTGAATAGCCTTAGTCCTGTTTATATCCTTACAAAGATGGAGGGATCTTCCTAAACTAAACATAATAATGGGTCTCAGCAGTATATTTTATATATATATATATATATATATATATATATATATATATATATATATATATACACACATATATATATATATATATATATATATATATATATATATATATATATATATATATATATATATATATATATCTTTCCATAGTGTTCCTGTTTAAGTTGGTGGTGCTAGATGTTTGGCATCTCTCATGATAATTTTTCATACACAAGTCATAAAACAGAGCACCCTAATGTTTCTTTCTCTCTGTCTCTCTCTCTTTCTGTTTTTATTTTCACTCCTTAGACAATTATGTAGAAACTATGCTTAGAAAATGCAACACACACACACACACACACACACACACACACACACACACACACACACACACACACACACACACACACACACACACCCACACTCACACACACACGCACACACACAGTGTTTATCCCTCCAACTCTGCATACATGGATTTTCTTTTCACATGCTTTTCTGCAATAAAGAAACCATAGTGCACCCCAGAAGGCCAGATAGCACGAAGAGCCTTAAAAGCTTCACAACATTCATGAATTATTTCTAAATGCAATGTATAGAAATATATTTGTACAAAAATATATCTATCAAAAATTGCATTTTCTCTGCTTTTTCATACAGTATACTGTGTTTTTGGGCAGAAGTAATTTCATAATCTGTATTTAAACTGACATTAAAGCAGAGTAAGTGCCAGAACCTTCCATCCTGCCCACTAACAAGTATAGATCACAAGGGGCATACTGGCCATATGGACTAAAAAATATTCTTTGCTGTGTTTGCTGCTGTTTAATTGTATTTTGCTAAACATCATTTAGTTCCTACAAGAAATAAAGATATTATGGATGGAATATTGGCTAGATATTTAGCAGATATATCTTACATCCATGTTTACTTCACTGTAAAACACATTCCTGTAGATGTTATGAATGGATTTTGTAAAGAGCCCTCAGCGTTGTAAATTTCTTACAAACTGTGCATAATATTGGTAATTCAGTAACTCCATAACAGTTTTGTCAAAGGGCATTGCTTTATGTTTGGTCCTTTAGGTTTATTCCTTGCGGTGGCTTTCCTAGACTTCCATCACCAGAGACTGTTCAGAGACTCATTTAAGGCTTTGTCTTCATTTTACATATGTATTGGAAATACACTGTTATTTAAGTAGTTTCTTCAGTTGCTGACCAGAGACAGCAGTTTCAAAATAAGGCACACGTACCAATGTCATAACGTGCAATATTTGTTCTGTGAAAGCATACTGCACAGATTTTAAATTGTTTTCAGTTTAAATCAAAGACTGCACATGTATCAGCCGTAGGTAAACCTACAGCAAATGTAAATCTGTTCTTCTTAGTATGTTTAGAGACTTTGGGTAGGGTATGTCAATACATCGCCTTCACCAAATCTATGGATTTGTGTCACTTGATAATTCTGCATTAAGAAAAAAATTATTAAACTGGAGCATCTGCTGATGGGTTCTTTCTATTTGATGAGATAATAAAGATGGTGTTTATTAGAACCTGTCTTAGTATTTTAAAAAAGCCTAATAACCATTACATGCAGAAACTCTGAGGTTAATTAAAACAAAAAACTATAAAGGATCATAGGGAGTTGCTAGGCATGGAGCCTAACCCAAATTTTCAGTTGCTTCAAAGTACTGTCTAATTGTGTGACTTGCTCAAGGTCAGGCGGTAGGCAAATGGAAGCTGGAAGACTCAAAATCTGCACCAAACAAATAACTCATCAACAGCTCACAGCCTTACTCCTTTGTGTCATTTGCCAGTTTCAAACCTTGACTAGGAGTCTGCTGAGTGTGGTAAAAAAAGCATCTGCACAATGCAGTGATGGCTGAGATGTGAATGTTTTACAGACAGAAAAAAAATCTGCTCTGATGAAGCAGTGCATGTCCTAGCAGTGATTACCTGTAGCTCACTGAGTACTTCAAACTGATGTTGCTTATTTGTCTTTTGAAGAAGTGTTTACTCTGCTTAAACTGAGTAAAGCTAATACTAACCAAACCAGTACCTCACAAAGAAAATTTATCTTAACACTCCACAGTGCACATCTGAGACACAACTGCAGTTTA
>NC_056733.1:1618293712-1618366212 GCF_019279795.1 Protopterus annectens | reverse complement strand
GTATCATCCTTATCTAAAGAGGTCATTGTTCCCTTATATTTATCATTGATAAGACTAGGCATTGAGTACAATACTCCCTTGAGACTGTACTATACTATATATATTAAACAACTAGATCCCATAGGTTCCCAACAAAGAAGATCTTTGGCCTAAAAACTATAATCTACCAAGAAAGAGTGGAATCACTAAAGCTTTATTTGGTATCTTACAGAAATCTGAGGGGAAATCTATGTCTTGCCTTCCATGCCATTAGGACACAGTGGTTCTGGGTCTCTTGTATCACCATAAATCAAGTAGCCCAGCTAAGACCAGAACCAGCACTCTAAATCTTCACCAGCAGATCAATAAAATGTGGTGGTGATATAGGTTTGCCATGTACCATGTCCCCACTTCTGGAACATACTCCCCTTGCAAATTAAGTGATGTGATACACTATCTTCCTTCAAATGGAACCTGGATGATTGGATGGTTGCTCACAAACTTATCTCAGTCTTGACCAGCTTAGCCCTTCTCAAGGTAGTGGTTATAGTGGTTATGGTCTTAAGATGGGTACTGACAGGATGAAAATGGTTGTTAGTCTCAGTTGCCTTGTGTTGCCTATGATCCTTCATCCATTCATATCCCTTTCTGCCCCCATATGCTTCTTTGCCAAGCCTTTAATGATCATGTATGCCCACTTTAGGCCACTCCAGCCCATTTATTCTTAATAAAATGGCACATAAGTTCAAGGTCTTCAGCATACTGTAACAATCCTGTAGCTCCAGCCTTTTAACTGGTACTATCATCATTACACTATTTGACCTGTTATGACCCTTCTTTGATGATGCCAGTAGATGTGCATTTTATTCCCCAGATAGTCTTCCCATGGCCTTATATACTGTCTGAATGCATTACTAACATGAATTTTTACCTTTTCCTATGAAACATTCATTATTTTAGCCCTGTGCTCTGCCCTAGTACATTGGGTACACACGTTCATTTGGGTTATGATAATTACTCCTAAATATACTTTCTGTGCCTCCTCTGCCACTTAGCTTTGGACTGCCTAATATAATATTCCTCTGGTTCTACCTTCCAGAAGTTTTCGCTTTAAATCCATATCTCCTTCCTGGAATTCAGTTTAGATCTCTCCATCTATCCATCTAGTTTCATCCTTTACATGGTTATGGGCCTTGATGCTTGTGCTAGATAGGGAGCCAGTCTTTCACACAATATGTATTCACTCCCTTAGACACTGCATGTGCTCCTACATACAGTTTGAAAGATCAGCATTCAACTACCCACATGTCTTTGGCAAGAAGAGGTCAACTGAAACACTGGAGAAAGGTCATGTGGAGACATAGAGGGCAGGCAGACCTCACTTACCAGGCTCTCCAGATGAGAATCAAAATGGAGAACCTCTTGCTGTAAGGTGCCATCCCTAATTTGCCATTCACAATTTAAAAGAATAAACAAAGTGTACTATTTTGACATTTTTTTTCTTAAACTGAATATGTCATGACCTTTTGTTCCAAATTAAATTCATACACATAATCTAACAAAAAAAAAACACAAGAGCTGCGTATACAATTAAAGTAATAGTTCTGTACCACTAAGTACATCCCATCCACCCATTTTTCTACCTACTGCAGATATTACATATTCCTTTTTTTACTTTTCATGGCAGTGACTTTTATCTCTAGAGAGAATCTGGACTTCATTAGAATTAAATTATATGGTGTTCTACATAGACACAGTTATAGGTGTTCTACATAGACACAGTTCTAGGTGCTGTACAAATTCCTGCCACTATTTAATCTAATCCAAAACTGTATTAGAATCTCCTTCTAGCACAATATTAGAATTGTAACTGGTATGCTGCAAGCTTACATATTGTCATTATTTCAGCCATAAAAGTTTATTAACAATACGATTTCAAGCTCCCATTGAAATTTCAACACCAACCTCCTTCCCACTTTATCCCCAACTCTCTAATGGAAGCAGATATTAAAATAGCTATCCCTCACCTGGCTGACTTTGCACTGCTACAGAACACTTCCCCCTCCATATTTTCAGTAATAAGTTTTTATTTATTTTTTTTGTTTTAGTTTGGTTTCTTGTAAAATCTAGTATGAGGCTCTCTTCTCTTTACTTCCCTGGAATTATAGTATGTAGAGAACCCTTTTTCATTCCATAACACTAAAAGAAGGGTTGTGTGAGAAGACTCCAAATTTAAATCTCTTGCATACTTAACCAACCCGGTAAATGTTTCATCAATGATCGAATATCTGGACACACCAACCAGATGAAAAGCAGTACTCTAAACAAACAACTCAGTATAAAGCTTAAAAGATAATTTAATATTGCTTAACATTCCAATGGGCCAGGCAGCTCCAGGATGCTTCCTCTTTACCGTGTTCTGTTGGACTCCGAACCAAAGAATAATATAAATATACCGCATCCTACCTTGCTAGGGTGATTACCCCAGGTGTGTCAGTTGGGCCCTACCTGCTCCATAACACCTATGCACATTATGACATGCAGAAAAAAGCCCTTATTATAAACATGCACAACACGTTTTATCATTATAACACCAAATGCAGTTATCTTTCACTTTTTCACCTCCATCCCTTCAAGCACTATAACAATAAGAGACTAAAACATAATGCATACATTGAGAATAGCTACATATTGCTTCTAAAAGTAACTCACCTGAAGCATGCTTATAACAGAACCCTTATCTTTAAACTTACATATTATTTTTCATTGTCCATCAGTACTACCAGAGTGCAAATCAAGAAGCCAAAACATGTTGAATCTTGTTTCAAATTATTATTGTCTACTGTCCACTCTGATTCACCTTAGCCATTGGTTATTCTGTTAATTTGGCATTCATTATCTCTGCAGGTATATATATTTTGCTGTAGGGAAGCCTCCATCTCCTATCTTTTTAATTATTTATGGCATTCTAAGGTCTATATTGTTTTCCTTCTACATTTGTAATAGTTATGTAGAGTGTTGAGAATATGCAGATGTTATTGAAAGGAGCAATTTCTGCTTGGCTTCCCCTTGATTAGCAGGTACTGAGAGGTGCCTTCATTGCTTTTCCATTCTTCAGAGCTGGGGATCTGGTAGGATGCCCATTAATGGTACAATCCCTATGTTTAAAGTCCACAGATACAGTAATAGGCTTTGATACCTCAGCATGTCTTTTTCTTATGAGGTACTTCCCTGTCTTTAATGAACTTCTCTGCATTTGCTGGCAATAGCAACTGAAATGTTTGCATCCCCTTCATAATCTGCAGCTTTGCTGGCTACCACAGAGTTACCCCAAAGCCCAACTCCGCCATCCATCTTAAACAGGAAGGCAATGATTTTCATTTCATAAAATCAGATGCACTGTAATAAGGATCCATTTTAATCACATGAACTACAATTTTATGATTATTATCAAGGTCTTTAGTTTTCCTCAAAATGCATTCTTGGTCATTGAAATCTAAACATTGAATGTAAAATGTCTAGAGTACAATGCATTCACATGCTTGGTCTTAACTCTGTGAGTTCTTGCTATGAGTGGAGGGCATTCTGTTTCTAGAAGGACCTCCAGCTCTCTAGATATAAATAACACAGGCTCTGTTTCTATCCTCCCTCTAGGTAAAGGAAACAACCCAAGGTTATTTCTAAAAGCTGTGTTTTCCAGCTCATTACATTTCTGTAGCATGTGTCTGTGAGTCTGTTACATGCTTTGAGTTTGTGCTTACCATGAGTCTGTTACATGCTTTGAGTTTGTGCTTACCATCATTCTCTTTTCTTTAAGTTCTTCCTGTTGCTGTTGCAGCACTTGTTGAATGTGTTCTAACTGCCTCTCATGTTTCAGTGTAGTAGCTTTTACTGTTGTAAATCTGCAGTAGTGCTGTGAATAAGCTGAGTAATAGTATCCAATGCAACTCAGATTGCACTAATACCTTCATTCAGATTCTCCCTCGATTCCAACATCCTGGTTCTACCTGGCATGGTCAAGCTGCAAAAACAAACAAAACATCCTGTTTCCACTCAGAAATCAACAATATTATGAACTCATCTCATTTCAGCGGCATAGTTTGATATTTTAATTGCCATACAATGCAGTATTTTTTTGATTTTTAGCTTGCTTACCATATACTTTGGTAAATGGAATCCAAAGAAATTTCAGCATTGTCATAGATTTTGTAGCACACCCTACCATACAATTTCTGTATCTTTTTGAGGAAGGCAGCCCTTGCTCGCTGAACTAGCCAGTAATATGAGAACTCTGTTAAGTCGACTAATCAGAAGAAAGCTAATATAGAGAATATTATGGATGCACCTAACTACATGGACAGTGCCAAGAAGGTTGTGGCATTACCTAAACTATTATTTGCAGTGAGGCAAGGGACAAAAAGAGAACCAGTTCTCATTTTTTTTTAGCTTTTAAAATCCTTATAAAAGAAACTCCAGAAATATAAGTTCCTTCATTGGGACAACATCTATTTAAAAATAAGCATTCTGCACAAGATCATGCACCAGTCTGGTGGGGAACTGTCCCATAATGGCAATGAAACTCCCATTATAGGTCCTTCCATGACTGATGGTAGTATTGGTGGCCAGCCAGTAGCAGTAGTAAGCAGGGCTATATCAGCACAAGGCAACCTTGACACACGTGTAGGGCCCAGTACTGACTGGGGGGGGGGGGGCAGGGGGTGCAGCCATGCAACATTAGTTTAAAAAAAAAGTCTGTTACTCTTCAAAAAATGTACAATTTCCTGCTAGCTATGTGACTTGTTCAGAGTCAAACCCGGTATTTAGCTATGGAAGGCAAAATTCTTAATCCTCCAAGCCAACAGCCAGGCCTCCTTTAATTTCTTCTTCTTCTTTTGTGATAAATTACTGAGGGCTACAGACTGCCAGTGTTAATGACATAGTTTCTTACTTTTTTGGTTCATAAAATGCATGTTGATGCAAAAACATTCTTCTTAACTTTTTAAATGTTTTAGTGTAGTCACACTTATCTGTTTCCAGTTTTATAGAACATCTCTGATTTTGCCTCATATTTATGCACTGTCCTGGCCCTGAACAAGTCACTTAACCAGACAGTGCACTGGGGCAACTTGAGATTTGGGATAAGCTCCTCAGTGATCCCCTGGACTGCAAGTATGGTCACTACTTTGAACCAGAGTAGTTATGATGTAAAGGAAAGAAGGGAGGATATTGATTGTAGTAAACAGAAGCATTGTCATATGAACCATGTTCTTAGGATGTGATCTGTTGATCTTGTTCTGTTGAATATTGACTATGTGTTTATTATTTAGCTGTGAATAAATTTATGAAGTCTAATGAATTTAATGTTAATATTTTAACTGTGAATACATTTTTATTTAGCTTGTTTTTTTGCTGGCATACAATTGTGAAATGGAGTATGTTTGAGTTACAACAGTTTATCTAGCACTTAGTGCATATGATTAAGGCAATAAGCTGTTAAAAAGCTACTTCCTGTAGTACATGGTTTAATTCTGTCAACCTTCATTTGTCTTCTATGTAACTCTGCTAAGTTACTTTACCAGACTACCTTTGGGTGCTCCTGAAAAGGGACACTTGTGTTCAGTGGGCTGTCTCAGGCTGTTATCCAGAAGCGTAGATGGTTCAACCAGTGTCCTGGCCAGTACTATGAACCAGCACCCCTCCACCTCAATTCTTCATGTAAAGAGCAAAAAAAAAAATGTCTATCTATCTATCTCTCTATCTATCTATCTATCTATCTATCTATCTATCTATCTATCTATTTAAGCCAATGACTACATTGTAAGTGATCAGCTTATTACAATTAGATCTATTCCCCATACCCTGAGTTCTTCTGTAGAAGAACAAAAAAAAGAACTTTCCTTCTACTGGTATACCAACCAGGTAGGCGGCCAGATGCATGAATGCATAAAGACAGTTTCTTCCCTCCCTCTTGCTCCAGTCATTCAAGTATCACTTCTTTGCTCTACCCCCATCCCTTCTTTAACATATTTTACTAAAAGAAATATTTTTTTAAACTGTAGCAAAAAGTTGCTACAGTTTGTGCCCTGCCTGTGTGGTGCGCTACATTTCTCAGGCTTTAGTTAAAAAAAAATTACTTTTAAACTGTAGTGAATTGCCTGCTACAGTGTAGCAAGCAGTTGCTACAATTTGGACCAGACATGGAGCACTACAGAGGTCAGGTTTGACCGCAAGTGCAATACTGGCTTTTAGAAGCCAGTGTAGTATTAAAGAGCGATCAGGAATGGCTGTTCATCCCACCAACAATTTGCACCCAGGGCACTTGCCCCTGTTGCCCGGGTCTATATTATATTATTGAAAAGACAGGTCAGCAAATGGCACTTACATCGAAAATGCCATTCAGAGAACTGTTCATAGTCAGATTGCAGTACAGTGAAGATCAGAAAATTTTCCCTTTCTTCACTGTAGTGCAATCTTGGAGTTGGTATGTATATATATATATATATATATATATATATATATATATATATATATATATATATATAATTAGCAGAGGGTGTGGGGGGATGCAGCCCCCCACAAGAGTGAATTAGCTGAATGACATTTTCGATAAGTGCTGTTCGCTGACCTGTCTTTTCGATAATATAATATAGACCCCTCTTGCCCTGCCCAACCTATGCTATAGCTGTTAGCAAATGCATTACACATTTGTATTTTGAATTCCTGCACCCTTCACATAAATCCTAATTATTACTTCACTATATGGCATTTGAATATGAATCCCACCATGCCTCTTGTAGTTTAATGGGTTCAAGGGAGGAAAAGTTTACTGTTCCTCATGTTAAGACTCTTTTCAATGTGAGGGTGCTTTGTTTTGTTTAGAAAATGTATGTTAGTGTTTTTTTAAATACAATTTGTAATAAATGTTTTCATTGAAAGCCATGCCTCTGTGATTGTATAAGTGAAGAAAAAAATACTATGTACATGGACATGTTTGAAGAGTTTTTATGGCAGTTAGGAAGAAACAGCCAAGTAGTGGGATATTGATTGGCAGACGGGAGCTTGATTCATTACCCTGCATAGGGCCCCATTTGCCCACCATCTGGTTCTGTTGACTGTGGAGATGTATGCTGCAACAATACATTAGCCATTCCTCAAATAGGTCAGACCTTTCCTGAGTAATGTCAGATGGGATAGCTGTTCCTGATGATGGAGCGATCAGAAATGAGATGTAGATGTCCTGCAAGCATGTAAGCCCCCCCCCCAAAAAAAAAATAGTATGTACCATACAGTGTTATTTTTGCAGGATTTTTATTGTTTTTAATTGTTTTTCTTTATTTATTGCACTAAAGAATGAATGTGTTCGTTAGTAGGCCTGGATTGTGTAATATAGTCTAAACATATTGTATTTCAGTAGTCTAAACATGTTACATTTTAGTAATATATTTCTTGTAGTGTCTTATTTATGGCTCCCAGAACTGCAAAGGGGTTGACAATTGTCAGATCATATAGTCTGCATTATTTGGATTGATGATCAGAATGATCTGATCTTCAGCATCAGTTATGTAGTCATTGTTACATGTTACTTTGTTACAGTTTTCTCTATAACACTGGATTGTGAAAGATTTCATATTTTAGTTAAAAACTGTTACTCTGGCAGTTAGTGCAGAGGACTAAATTTCTGACATGTTAATCAGCTGCTTCATGTTGCAAGGGATGTAGAGTTTGAATCTTTCTGGCTTCACTTACCGACTGTGTCATGATGAGCAAGTCACTTAACCAGATGCTTTGTAGCAACTAGAAATTTGGGCTAGGCTCCTTAATAGTTTCTCGGACTGTATGCCTGGTAACTATGAAGCTCTCATAATTGTTTGCCATCTATTCCTTATTGCTTAGCTGATCTAGTTCAGGAAATGTTATGGCTTGGTCAGCAGTGCACCAGTTTTTTAATGTAACAGAGGCAATTTATTCTTCAAGGGCAAGAGGCACTACATTTGCAGATGAAGCATTGAAATGCAAGTTGTTTGCCAGCAGGAACCTCTGCATTAGTAGTAATTCTCTTCAATGTGGAATTATTTAGATGACTTTTATGTCTGCAGAGATTGTGAATATTGTATGTTATCAGAGGGTTATAAACAAAGATACAGTATCTAGGTCCAAGGAAGTCCTTATTCCACTGTATTCAGCATTCATCAGACCCGTCATTGAGTACAATGCCCTGTATGTACCTAACCAGGCATATCCAGCAACTGAAACATAGACAGAGGTTCCTCACTAAAAGAATATAGGGTGTAAGTAACATGTCCTATGCAGACTGCCTCAAGCCATATCCCTGTATTCTACAGGCTGTTGAGGGGAGAGCTTTGCCTGGCATACAAAGCATTGTCAGACCCCACTCTGATGGACCTCCTGCATATCCGCAAAACAAACAGCACCAGAATTACCCATTCTAAAGACATAAACCTTGCCTGTGATGTGGATAGGACCTGCTGGAGAGACAGGAATGTGTCCCAGAGACTACCCCTTCTTTGGAACAGGCTCTACGTCCATGCAATTTTGAGTTGCTCCCTAACACAGTTCAATTGTAACTTGGACAATTGAGTGGAGAACAGGAAATTCATCCCTGGCTTGACACCTATGTTTCTGATGGACTCAGACAGCCTATAAATGATTCATCTCCCATGCCCATGCTTGTAAATGTTTTATCTTCCAAGCCTCTGCTCTATTTACAGTTATCAAGAATACAAGAACTTGTCAGAGATTTGGGATGCATGGCTAGGCTTAAAATGCCCTTGTGCCTGTTAGCCTAGTAGACATCTATGAACCTATTGGTTATTATAGTTTCTGTAATTGAACATCTGGGTCTTCTTGTGACCTCCTTATTAGTCAAGAGTATATCAGCCCAGTCTCTTATTGGTGATTTCTTATACGATCATAGGATCATAAGAAGTTACTAGGCTATTGGGCCTGAGGCCCTTATATGCCTAGCCAAGAGTTTAGCCCATGTTTAGACAAATCAGCACCCAATGCTCTGTCCAGCAGGGACATGGGTGGAATTCCAGGGGTATATTTTCTGTTTCCCATCCAGTTATCCAGGTTGTGTTTAAAAAGGGGTAAAGAGGTACTCTGCTTGATGTGGAGAGGGAGTCTATTCCATAGATGGGGGAGTCTCTGGGACACAAATCTATTCTGCCAACAAGTTTTGTTGATATCACAGACCAGGTTGAGGCCATGCATGCAGGTTATTCAAGTGGAACTTGACTTGTGGATATGCAGCAGGTGGGGTCTGTGAACTCCTTGTATGCCAGACAGAGGTCACCTCTGAGGAGACTGTATGAAACCGAGTAGAGGGATAGGGCTTTTAGCCTGTCTGTGTATGGTAGATGTTTGAGGCCCTGGATTCTCCTGGTGAGGAACCTCTGTGGTCTCTCCAGCTGCTGCATGTGCTTTGTGAGGTACATGCCAAAAGGGATATTGTACTCGATAATGGGCTTTATAAGGAAAGAATACAGGGATGTTATGACCTCCTTGTCCCTGGATGAGATATCCTTACTTATCAGGTGGGCCATGTAGAAGGTTTTCTGTACAACGGAAGCAACATGCTGGCCAAAAGTCAAGTTGCTATCAATCTGGGTGCCCAAATCCCTCACGACTGATTGATTATCTACCTGGTCTTTAATCATCTTCTACTAGCTAGCCCTATCTTGGTGATGACTGAATGGAGACTCGGTATCCCAACTGGCCAGCCACCTCACTGCCACTGTCCCTGTATTTGTCCCTTCCTGCTTATGAGCCCCATCTAGTTAGGAACTCCAAGTACTTCACATGGACATTCTTTTATCATGGTGCAGCTTTGAATTCACTTCTTCAAGCCATTGTGGACTCAATAGCAATCCCTGCTAGAGGTAGAATACATTTTTGGTTTGTCTGAGCCCCTAGCACACTGAAACATACTTAGCCTTCCCCATCTGCATAATTCCTCTTTCATTGCCTTGGGTTCTACCATTAATTTCCCACATACATAGCCTTTCCTGCTCACTAGAGCTTCCCACGTACATAGGCTGTTCTAGTCACTCTTTTTTTGCTTGCCCTGCTTCAATTCCAATTGACATTACCACTGGCAGCTTAACCCTGGCATTCACTTCCAAGAACAGTCCCCAAAACACTTTTTACTGCAGCAACCATGGTCCCAGGATCAGAACCCTTGTTCCTTCATAGTTAATGAGATTGGAGTTCTACACTCACAGCTATTTGTACTTTGATAATCTCTCAGCTTTTTGAATGGTCAATGGTTCACCATATGTTGTGCTCATCAGTTAAATGCTGGATTGATTGTGCCTCTCCCTATCCTTCACTCATTGGAAAAAAACACTTCTGATTTTCTATTGGCAGAGCCCTCCCAAGCAGTTGACCCACCACTGGCTGGCCAGTCTGGCCTCCCGATATGTTGATACCGATAGACCTCCAGGTACCTTTAATTTGTAATAGTTTGGATAACCAGTTCTTCTCTTCTTGGTTATTGGCCATCCTGGTTCAGGTTCTTTTTAATGTATTCATGTTCACAACTGATCTTCTATTAGATTTGATGTAATCACTTTAAAACATATTAAACCAAATAACTGATAAAAATAAAAATAATAAACTCGGTGATAAACCAAACTGTGCTTTAATGCAGAAATTCAGTAAAAATCTAGTAAGCTCTTTCATTTTTTCATACACAAGACTTCTTCAGACTGAATTAAAACCTCTCACTTCATTCATTAAATACTAAAAGATATCATCACATGACATTCCCAATTAATGTCTTAACCCTTTCGTTCTCAAATAGGCTACAAAATCTTCTCTGTTGTTTAGCCCAGGGGGATAGCAGGCATTCAACTTAACCTGACATGTATATTCCAACCATCCCAACTTCTCCTCAGCATTCAACTTGATCTCATAGTCAGCAATATTTCCCAAAACCAAAAACTTAAAATTGATTTTACAATCCCCCCATTTTATAATGTTTACCTAAAGCATTAGCTTCATTGCCAGTTTCCACAGCTCTTTTGTGTTCATACATTCTTTTGAACAGCTGCCTACTAGTACGGCCAACATAGAATGCATTGCAAGACTGACATACAATTAGATAAACAACAAACTTTGATTTGCATGTGTAAATCTTGTTGACATATATTTTTACATCATTAATAACAATTTCACTGACTCCTTCATAAATTAAATCACAAAAATTGCATGCCAAACATTTTTCCATCCTGCCTCTTGTACTAAAAGACCTGGGATTCAAACTGCTTTCGAAAAGTTTTTAAAACTCTTTCCCTTTTTGTACAGAAAGCGTGGACCATTACCATCTGCTTCTAGTACTTCTTCACTGCTCTTCAAAATTTTCCAATTTGTTCTGATAATCTGTTTGATGGCTTCCAAATCTACACTATTCGATATTTGCATAGCAGTTCCAAAGTCATTGTTGATATTTTTCTTAGAAAAAGCTTCTAAATTTTCTGTAGTTGTTTTGACTTCACTAAGTTTACTTCTCACTAATTCATTTGAATAGCCTCTAGCTACAAACTTGTTACATGTAGCTTTGCTCTCTTTGATAAAATCAGCATCATCTAAAGTAAGTGGATGTGCCCTCATCTGTTGACCCTTGGGATGCATGCTTGAAAAGTGTAAATATGCATTGTTTTGCACATTATTTTTGTTAATTTTAGTAGCTAACTTGCCATTTTCTTTATACACTACTACATCCAAATATGAAATACTTTTATCATTCAAGACTGAAGTAAATTTCAAATACGTACAAACCCTGTTTATATACAGCAAGAAAGATTCAAGGGACTCCAACCCCCCTCTCCAAACAATAAACAAATCATCTATAAAGCGTTTGTAACAAAGTATATTGTTTTTGAATGTATCAATCAAAATATGTCTTTTCTCCCAACCATTCATGAAAATGTTGGCATAACTGGGTGCCATCCCTGCACCCATTGCTACTCCATTTTTTTGATGGAAAACATCATCTTTAAACTTGAAGTAGTTATAGCTCAAAATAACATCTAACATTTCCATACAAACACTTTATAGATGATTTGTTTATTGTTTGGAGAGGGGGGGTTGAAGTCCCTTGAATCTTTCTTGCTTTATATAAACAGGGTTTGTACATATTTGAAATTTATTTCAGTTTTGAATGATAAAAGTATTTCATATTTGGATGTAGTAGTGTATAAAGAAAATGGCAAGTTAGCTACTAAAATTAATAAAAATAATGTGCAAAACAATGCATATTTACACTTTTCAAGCATGCATCCCAGATATATGAAAGAAAATATTGTTAAGGGTCAACTGATGAGGGCACATCCACTTACTTTAGATGATGCTGATTTTATCAAAGAGAGCAAAGCTACATGTAACAAGTTTGTAGCTAGTGGTGAGGATAAGCAGCAAAACTGAAAAGGAACTAGACAGGTATGAAATGTGGAACAGCATCATCTCACCACTGGGTATTAAACCCAGAGAGATAAGAGCCTTTATTTGTATTAACAAAGAGACTTTTTGTGACATTGTGTTTGAAGAGAAACAGTACATGGAAAATTTTCTAGAGTGGTATGAAAAGAAAAAAGATATGAAACCTTGGAATTTGTAAGTTGTTCAGGCATTTAACAGGGAGGGAAAGAAAATAATATCCATACAGTTTCAAACTGATCCAGGAAGCAGGCAGGCATATGTGCAGGAATAGTGTAATCTGCAGAAATGTATTTGGTTACTAACCGAATACAGTTCTGCAAATTACAGAACAGAGGCATGACAGCTCCAAAAAAAACATGTATTCAATGTAGTAGGCATGCCAATGGCCAAATATATGGCCATTGGCTTGGGAAATAGATGCAAAATTATAAAAAATAACTTTTTTGGGCTAATTTCGGCCGTTTAAGTGTAGGGCAGCGGTGTGCAAACGGGATTGGCCCAAAAATAAGAAAAAAAGTTGGAAATAAGCTTTTAAACTCAAATCAGCATTTTGCCATGATAGTCAATGGCATGCATAAGACAACAATACCAGGGAATAGTGGTTGCTAAGGGGGAAGGCTCAGTGTGAGTGTGGTAACTATGAATTAGCATTCTGGTTTATGCAAATGAGGGGACTGATACTGAATCACAGATTTCCTCTCAGTGTTAGCTTGCACCCAACCATGTAGGTGCAACAACACCATTGTATAAGTATAAGAGGTAGATTATCTCATAAGAGGGAGTGTCATGCATGCTGTAGGTTTATTGGAGCTCTGTGGCTTGTGTTTGCCCTTAGCTAAGCACAGCTAAGGAAGGGGTGTGTATCTGAGGCTGCCTAGCAGTGTTTACATTGCCTAAACCTGTGTGCACACCACGCACCGGGTTTAAAAAAAAAAAAAAAACAGGAAATACCAGCTCTGTTCACATCTGAGCACTAGGTATGCATGGCGCACCTTGGGGCTTAAATAGGAAGGCAATGGGAAGGGAAAACAGCAGTATGTAGGCAATCAAGGAGAACTAGCATAGCTGGCAGGTGAAATATATCAGAATCAGCCAATTACACAGGCAGCAGCCCAGCCCAGCACACTACTATAAACTATGCAAACACCTTTCACTCTGGTTTTTCCCACAAACTCTACACCAACTGTGTACACAGGCGGGGAAATTTTACCTGACAAACTAACAAAATGTTCGGGGCTGCTGTTGCTCTCATACATCAATATGTGGAAGAGACTGAGGGTGGTGAGGATGTGAATGCTGATAAACAACCCATGGGGAGGAGGAGGGGAGGAGGAGGAGGAGAAGAGTGTACAAATCCAGTGTAACCAACCAGGGGTACATGAGCTGGAGATAGTGGAGTGCTATAGGATGGACAGGGACATTTTACAGCAAATTGTTGAGCTGTGCCTGCCACGACTCACACACAGAACCAACAGAGGGGAAAACTTCCCAGTGGATACCAAGGTATGTGTAGGCTTAAGAATACTAGACACAGTTACCTTCCAAAGGCCAACTGGGGATATCATGGGGATCTCACAGGCATCAGCATCCAGGGTACTCCACCAGTTCCTGGATGCCAAGTCAGCACATGCCGGTGAGCACATTTCCTCAAAACCAGTGAGGTGTTGATCAGCAATATGTGTCTTTTCCACCAAATAGCAGAATACCCTGTGGTAGTGGGTGCTATAGACTGCACAAACATACACATCAAAGCACCACCCGGCGAGTGGGGTTGGGTCTACATAAACCACAAGTGCTTCCCCTCCATCAACTGCCAGGTCTTGTGCGATGCCCAGGGCATTATCTTGAATGTGTGTGCTGGCAGCCCTGGAAGCTATCACAATTCCCACATCTGGCATATGACACAGCTGTACCAGAAATTTGCCAGTGGGGACATCCCATATGGCCACCTAGTAGGGGATGATGGTTACTTACTGGAGCTGTGGCTGATGACACCCATCAGAAATGCACACACACCCGAAGAAAAACTCCATAATGAGGCACAAGCACAAACCAGAATTATAACAGAGCATTTGTTTGGGATGGTCAAGTAATGGTTCCAGTGCCTGGACATATCCGGTGGAGCCTTGCAGTACTCTCCAGCTATGTGTACACAAATTTTCATTGTAAGTGCCATGCTACACGATCCTGTGGAAACAGTGGCACTAGGAACAGCACAGGGTAGGGCCACACAGCCCCCCACCATTGCCAAGGCCATCATAGGCACAGAGGGACTTGGAGGAGGAACAACCTGAGCCTGCCCATGTATGCAGAAGGAGGCATGCCAGTATGCCCAGGCTTTGGCAAAGAGGCAACGCATAGTGCATACACTGACACGGTAGGAACTCAGGGAATGACACCTCTCTCTGACTCACACATACAGTAAAAGGGATGGCAAACATGACACTTCCTGTGCTTTAACATGTATAGGGAGTGTATTATGTGCATCCAACATAGTCAGCCCTCCAGCACCATCCTCAGTACTGGCACAGCCACAAGGTAAGTCACTCTTCCTATCAATTACTGAATATAGTAGTATGTTCTGCTAGTTGTCTCTATGGTATGGATGAGAGCATGCAAGGGAATCGGGTGGCTGAAAGGGATGACAGCAGATAGTGGACACCTATATGGGCAGCATGAAATCCATAACAAATACTGGTATCAACAAAGTAGGTAGTACTAGACAAGGTGACAAATCCCACTGCAGTACATGTGGTGGCCCAAATGTGTGTCCATAGGACACACATGCTTGTCAGTGAGGCTCACATGCCCAACACCAGCCTCAGCCAGCAGGACAGCTGTAGATGGCCATAAAAAAGGCTGGGCTAAGGCCTCCAATGGTGAACACCCCCACCCCCAGACCTACACAGACAGACTACAACAGGTCTGGTAGTTGTATGTTAGTTCTGAAGGGTAAGAAGTCTGAAACTGAAATGTAGGTCAATAAAACCTAAGATCTGTACTCTACTGATATGCCTCTAGTCTGCTTGATAGGTCAGAATACAAAACTAAATGGAAGCCAGCAGAGTACCTGAAACACCAGTGCAGTCATAGCAAATGTTTACAGTTGGCAGGTGCCCCCCCCCCAATCCTATGTAGAAATGTAGCAACATGTACGTGCGGGTTTAATAACAGTGGAGCACAGATTACCTAAGCTGGCCCAATTTACAGGCTAGATTGTTGCATGTGTACAATATGCAGGGCTCTTTGTGTTAGGTTGTTGTGTGTTCTGTATTGTGTGGAAATGGTTAGCATGTAGGCATGGAGGGTTGTATCTTGGTGGCCTATGGCAAGTACTGTTGATGACGGAGCCATGTTCTGACAACTGCAGTGCCAACCACAATGCATCTCAGCAATACCCAATTCAGCAGTCATCCATACTCACTGTCCAGATGTCAACATTCATCTCCATCTGAAAGCTGGACATGCCATGAATGTGGGCCCAGACATACACACAGCACAGGTGGAAGTACCCTAGACAGAGTACATAAAATGTAACTGTCAACTGCACATCTTTGGAATTGTGCATACAGGTTAGCAGCACATTGGTTGTCTGTGTAGTATGGAATACTGATGTGGTCTGGCCAATCACTGGCAGACCACAAAAGGCACAGTTATGAAGTAATGAGAGACTGCCTATGTCCCTGCCCAAGGCAGCATAAGGATAATGTCCCAGAAATATCTGTGAGTCAGCTGCAGGAAGCTTCCATATCACACATGCACTCATCTCACCCCACCATCAGCCACAGGTTTATCACAGGTCATATCCATAGGTTCATAGGTTCATAGGTTCATACTAGGCTATCTGCCCTAGGGCATTTATAAGCCTAGCCAGAGTATGTTTGGCTTTCGCCACCCATTTTAAATTAATTTTGCTATGCCCTTTTTTGAGGTTAGTATACTGTGCCTCTGTCTAACAGTGACACAGAAGTGATACCCGGGGTAAACCTATGATCTCCCATCCACTCATCAAGACTCCTCTTGAAGAGAATCAATGAGGGACTCTGCCTAACCTGGACTGGGATTTTATTCCATAGTGAAGGGAGCCTCTGGGTTATGAATCTGTCCCTCCAGCATGTCCTATATATCCCTGCTGTTGGGAATGAGTACAGTATGACCCTCACCTCTGTATGGGAATACCCATAGAATGCAGCATGCTGAAGAGGTGTCCCATGCAGGTGTGTCCCTAGCTGTAAGCAGCACTCTGCCAGCATACAGACCAATGGATTTATATGGAGAGGAACTATTGCTATTAACACCTCGCACACTTACCCTGCCACCTCAGGGGAATCCAGTGGCTCGCAGCCTGGGAGTGTAGGAGTGACAGAATGCACTGGCCTGCTACAGATGACCTTCATCACTACCAAATGCCCTACAATCCTCTGTCAAAGGTCTGTGCCTCACCCGTATTGCCAATGTATGTTATCTCATGGGGTTCCAACTAACAACATAACACAGTCCACAGAACACAAATGCAAGGCCATGTTGACAAATCCCAGTAGCATGCACACCATGTCCTACTGCATGAATTGTGGACCAACCCCTAAATAATGCTGGGATGAAGGGACAGCTATAGGGATACTTCTCAGATATCGCTCACGTAATGTTAGGAAGAGGCTAGAATAAGAGAGTGTGGGGGGTGTAGAAGCAAGGACGTTATGGAGTGTGTGAAGTCTGAAACTCTGATGTGTGCCCATACTACCCTTCCTGCAAACCTCATAATGGGTGGCTACAAACCTGCTCGTAAACCACAATTTGAAGGGGAACTGACCATATATATGACCCCTGCCTCTGGGTAACCTGGGTGAATCTGTACAGCTGAGAGGTATGGCCACAGCAGGATATGGCCATTCTGTTATATCGATATATGTACAAGCAGGGGATCCTCAGCCACCACAGTACCAAGGTGCTGGACCATATACACAGACCCATCAGCAAGTGTCTGCAGCTACCCCTCCAGAATGGCATGAGTGTGCAAGAATATGTAGCAGACCACAATACTGGGCACAGCTTCATTCATCTTGTATTTCTCAGGAAATAACTGTGAGCGAATAAGTATATCTGTCAGTAGTTGATGACATAATACAACACAGTGTAAAACAGTACATATGTCTGAATATCTCTGCTAACACCAGCCATGTAACACAAGCAGCACAGACACAGTTGTTACAGTATCCCACTATCTTCTGCCTATTGTGACTCCATATTGTCAACCTATCTAAAGATATCCTGTAGAAACAGGTCGCTAGCTGTAGGTGTAGAACACCAAATTCTGGACTGGAGTACAACCTACCTGGAATGGATTCACACACTCAGTACAGAAGGTCATACTGGGCATGCTCCTACACTAAGAGAAATGAAGCCCATGTCTGACAACAACAGTGGACTATACATATCTGTCAGTCACAGATGTCTATGAACACACCACATTGCACATCATTCATGCTTTTCACACACATTGGATAGGAATACTCACACATAACCAAGGCCAACACACTATAATATGTCAAACATACACACACAGAGATATGGGGAAGAGAGAGAGAGAGACAGACAGTGACAGAGAGATTTCATCATGAGGCCTGTCCCGCCCACCACACATCCAATTGGCTAATATCACATGATGTGCCAATGTCAATCACTGTAGATATTGCTTTTTGTAGCCCTCAGCCCTATGGTGTCTGTGGTGCTTGTAATAACTGTGTAACATGATAGTACAAATAAATATTCATCTAGAATTTGTATACCCAATCCTGTCAAATGTAAAGTTGTGTGTGTGTTTCCAAAGGAATGGTTTATGGCCCATCCATACACACTGCACTTCCCATTGCCCATGTTAGCACTCATGCTGATGTCAGCCACCTTGAAATAAATCTCTGGTCAAGTTTCAGCCCCACAAGCTTTGTGGTGCTCGCAATAATTGCGTAATGCTATAGTGTAACATACTAGTTAGGTAGGAGTTCTAATCCCAGACATGGCAACTGTGAAACTGTATGTGTTTGTGTGAAAGAATGTGTGTGTCTTTGATAATACCTGATATTATGGACATTCACACTTACTACTCTCCCCTTATCCCTCCTTTAGCACTGCTGCTAATATTAGTCACCTTCAAAGATACCTGTGGAGAACTCTCCAACATATAAGCTCAATGGCACCTGTCATAAATGCAAAACAATGTAGTAGCAGTAACTGCACAAGTATGGGTTTGAGTTTCATCTGTGGCATGTGTTTGTGTGTGTAACTTAAAGGGTTTGGCCCTATTTACACCCAGTACACATCTTAGAGCCTGACTTTAGCAGTTCTGCAGATATCATCCACCTTAGAGGTACCTGCTGCCAACCCTAAACCATGTCAGGTCAGTGATGCATGTGGTAAATGTGTAACATAATGGTCTGTAAAAATTGTTAGATAGAGGTTTGAACCTCAACCCTGCCAAATGTAAATGTGTGTTTCGGGTAAAATTATTTTTGAGATCTCTCACCCACTACATCACCCAATGCCAGTATTTACAAGGGTTGGTGATGTTCCTCACCTTAGACGTACCTTGGAATAACATTCATCCTATAAGCTCTGTGGTGTGTGCAATAAATGTGGTACACTATAGTTGCAATACATAGCTAGGTAGGGGGTTGAATTTCAGTACTGGCAAGTGTGTCTGTGTGTGTGTGTGTGTGTGTGTGTGTGTGTGTGTGTGTGTGTGTGTATACATGCGTGTATGCGTGTGTGTGTGTGTGTGTGTGTGTGTGTGTGTGTGTGTGTGTGTGTGTGTGTGTGTGTGTCTGTGTGTGGAGATTAATGATTTTGAAGCCATTCACACTCACTACAACTCCCATTACCCTGATTCAGCATGCCTGCTGATGTCGTTCACCTTGAAATAATCCTTTGGCCATATTTCAGCCATATAAGCTCAGTGGCACTTGCGATAACTGTGTAATGCTGTAGTGTAGCAAACTAGTTAGGCAGGAGTTTTAATCCTGATCCTGCCAACTGTGATAATGTGTGTGTTTTCCTAAGAGAGTGTGTGTGTATCTTTGTTGACACCTGATTTTCTGGACATTCACACTTACTACACTTCCATTACCCCTCCTTTAGCACTGTTGCTGATATTACTCACCTTCAAAGATACCTTTGGACAGCTTTCTAACATGTAAGCTCTGTGGCGTGTGAAATAACTGTGTAACGCTGTAATAGCAATACATAGTCAGGTAGGGGTTTGAAACTCAGTACTGGTAAGTGTGTGTTTTTGTGTGTGTCATCAGTATCCTGTGTGGGTGTTGAGGTGATTGTGTAATGACAGGATCCATTGCAGGGTGGGTTTTGTTACATCATTATATTGAGGACCTATATGTCCCAATGTCCACATTACAAGGCCAATAGTTTTCAAACACTGTAGAGGTTGTTGTAAACAATCCTCAGCCATAAATGTGTACAGCCATGTGCAATTACTATGTGACATTATGGATTAGTAAACAATATAGGCAACCGTTATAATACCCAGATACCACTCTCCACCCGCAGATCATACCCGAACACGCTTGGCTCTTACTCTCTTACTCCCTTCCTTTCTTACTTTGTCTCTGTCTCTGTCTCACTCTCTCTCTCTCTCCCTCTTTGGTGGATGTGAAAAAGTGCATCTGATTTGCATAGGCAGCAGCTTGAGTTTTGTAAATAGTGCTCATGATCAGTTGATGGCCTGTGCATGAATTCCAGTCCCCCACTTGCTAATTGCATATGGTACAGCTGTGGTATCATTCCTATAGCCAGTTGCATGGAAACACACTCCTATAACTAAACACTTCATGTGGGTGTTGGCCCTTTTCCTTCACTGTGAGCAGGACATCATGTGGGTGTCTAACAAACAGAATCATAGAGGGTAGTTGGAAATACCTTGTACAACATACACTGTGGAGACAGGCCAATAAACAGGAGGGTGATGTTCCAGACATGGGGACAGAATATAAGTATTGCTGTTCTACATTTGAAGTAATGTTGGTTTAACAGAGTTTGTGTGGATATGGCTGTTCTACATGATTTCAAGTCTGGCATGACAGTGTTATGTGGTTGAGGAAACTCTCACCTGTAGGGCTATCTGCAGGCTGGCCAGAGTTTGGAGTCTTACATGTGGTGTGTTACTCACACATTTCCTATCTTTAGAAATGCAGTAGCATACTCTGATGATTGCAGTCAGTACATGGTGACATCCATGTGAGTTACTGACTTCTTATCCCTCAGAAGAGATATATAACAAACCCTGTTACACCAGGAATTTTCTCAGTTTATCACAGCAATATGTCAATATTGGCCCTGTGTTTATGCCTCTGTCCCCCAAGTCTGTAACCCTCTGTCCTTATGTCATGCAGTAAAAAGTGCATATGTACAGTATATCATTATTTATTGGCATCATACCTGATAACAAGCCAGTGAGATATCAGACTGCTAGGCATGTTATGTATAGTAGGCCTTATATTTGAGGACAAAACCTGGACATTCTGTTGTAGTCTGTACAGTAGTGAGGTTTGTGTACTTATGGTGATTATTGACAGAGTGTGTATTGTGAATATGTTACTTCGCCTGTGTGCAGACTGTGCTAGATGTCATTGTTCTTGGTCCTGTTCTACCTGACATTGCATTCTACTCCAGTTGGTTCTGCTGACGTGGATTTTGTTTTATTTATTTCAGTTTGTTTTAATTTTTCTGTTACTCCAGTTTATGGTACCCTATCAGCGTATATGTTTGTAGGTCCAGACTGAGACATATCCCATACCACAGTTTGGCATCAGACTACTCAGTGTATTGTGCCAGTATATGTAGGGTTAGTGTGTGAGTGGCACATATGAGGAATGGTTTGTTCGCACAGTCCATATACTGTACTATCAGTTAGGCTTAAAATAATGTGACTGTGACTGTGCTCAGATTGGTTGTGGGTATGCACTTTCACACTGGTGTCTGTTACTCAATGCTATTAAATGTCTGTAGTGCCTGCTATATTTGCAAGTACATGTGTATTCACCCATAAGAAATGTAGGCCAGTGTTGTGACAGTCTGCCTGTAGTTTGCACAGTGCTTTGTGATATGGCTAGCAGCTCAGTGTATTTACCTAGTGTGATGTTATGTCCATAATATATATACATCTATATAAATATATATATATATATATATATCTATATATGTGTGTGTGTGTGTGTGTGTGTGTGTGTGTGTGTGTGTGTATATATATATATATATATATATATATATATATATATATATATATATATACAGATATATATATAAATATATATAAATATATATGTGTGTATGTACACATATGTATATATATATATATATATATATATATATATATATATATATATATATATATATATATATATCCATGTCCTTGTTATGTGTAAAGATGAGTGTTGTAGATACCTTCCCAAATGTATCCCACCATATTTATCTGATATGTGTATATTTAGATATAACATGACTGATTCAACACTATTTTCACTTACAAGTACTAAACAATTGTAGTAGTCAAAGCAGTTGTTCACTACTATTCAGTATGTGTACTGAAAGATATATCTGAAAAAACAACAAACATTTTCACAGCTCCCATGGCTTAGTGGTTAACTGTTGTCACTCTAGTGTACAGGGTCCTGAGTTCAAGACCTGGAAGAGCTGTTTAGGCAGAACAAGGACTGTTGGATACAGCGTGGTTAAGGCAGCTTTAAGTGGGTTTGGGCGATGGTAAGTGGTGCTAACATATGGTTAAACAAAAGGGCATGTACACCGTGTAGACTTTGCTTACCATTGCTCAAATCTGCTTAGCATTTACATTTAAGCAGTGCTTACTCCTGCTAAGCATAGCTCAGCCCTGGAAACCAGTGATCACATTCCAGTTTGATGAAATAGCAAGGTAATGGCATTTTAATAAGTGTATTTAATTCCATGTACATAACATGCTTCTATGTGCTGTCATTACAGTAGTACGGGGTGTGAGTATACTGTATGGGCCACCTGAGTATATATGGCTAGTACAACAATCTTTTCTCTTTGTATGTGTTTCATACATGAGTAGTATCCCAGGTTATATGCAGTCACACTTGCATGTATTGTATCATTATGTTACTAGTGTTAACAGTGCTTTCCCATGTAAGAGTATATTGCAGATTGTAGTTCTGGAACCATACACCCCTGCATGCAAAGCTGGACTCTTAGTACTGACTGTAGTGTTCTTGGCGTGTGAGCTTATGTTATTAACTATTTGCTACTGGATATTGATCTGATATGTGGATACTAACTATAGACTACTATGTGTATAGGACATGTCATTGAGGGCTGCTGTCATGTAATAAGGGCATACCTATCAGTGTCAGACGTCTATCTGTCAAAACATTCATCCTAATGCATAACCTGTTAGCTAGCTGATTTCTGTCTATCCTCTTTACAGATGTGCAGATGTCAGGTATCCATCTTGGCTGCTTACAGGCAATCTATGCTTGACTGATACTGACATGTCTGCCCAGCTGTGTTATGAATGCCACAGCTAGGAAACCCCACCCTGTATGCACCACATGCCATGGTACCTCACCTAGACTACTACAGTCAACAGAACATGCTTGGGTACAGGTCTCCAACCCAGACACTGGCCATGTTACGTAATATTTGTTGCATACATGTCAATTTGAGCACCTCACTGGCCCTCTGCAAGAGAAAACCAGATGACTGGATGTTGCTTTCAACTGTCATCATGGGGATCATTCAAGTGGCATCAGTTGATAGATGGCCTGCTGACAAATGTCAGGTGGCATGGTACCAGTGTACCCACATCCCCTACTCTTCTCATCTCTCCATGAACATTAGCCTGGTAAACACCTAGGAACACCTGCACCTATGGACCCCAGTACTGGCAAATGTGTCAGTGTGCAGTACTGAGAATAATAGTGTCTGTGTGTTTGCAAACTTGTAGTTGACAATATCCTGAGGCCTTCTCACCCACTACACCCCCATTGCCATAGTTAGAAATGGCTGCTGTTGTAATTGACATTAAATATACCTTGTTACACTCTTCATCCTCTGGGCTACCTGGAGCTTGCAGTACCAGCATAATACTGTTGTAAAAATGAGTAGATAGGCATGGGTTACCCATTGAGTCCTGGCAAGTGTGTGTATGTGTACAAGTGTGTATATTTGTAGGATACAGCATTTTGAGGGCACATTCTCCAAATACAATACATCTTGCCATACATTATAAGGGATGGTGATGTTGCTGACATTAAGAGAACCATAACAAACTCTCACCCTACTATTCTTATGGCATGTCCAATAAATGCATATCCTTGTAGTAGCACTGATGAGATAGACAAGGGGTTGTATTGCAGTCCTGGTCAATGTGTGATTGTGGGTATGTCAGAGCATTATCATGGGTTTCAGTGAGTAAAATATCCAATGTGGGGAGTGGGTGCTGGGTATACTGTCATTGTACCATGGTACCCCCAGTACATGTCCCAAGGTCCACTGTATGAGGACCACTGTCACTATCAACCATACAGGTTACTGATTACACTATCCAGCCCAATGATACATGTGCTGTGTGCAAATTCTCTGTAACAGAATGGACTCACTGACAAGGTAGTTAGCACTGATAAACCCAGGCCTCTCAGATGTGTCTATGACTGTTACGTGTTTGTCAATGTGTATATGACAGTAATGTGTATATGACAGTATGTCATACTATGTATTGTTCATTATCACCCAGTGCATCCCCCATTACATACTGTACAAGGTCTGGTGATGTTCATCACTTAACAAGAAACTCTGGACACACATCCTAAAAGCTGTGTGGTGTGACCAATTAAGACCAAACACATTAGTAGCAACAAGTACCTAGGTAGAGGTTCTACTCTCAATGTTGCCAAGTAAGTGTGTGTGTATGTGAAGGGATCTACTTCAGTTTGCAGACAATACATGTCCCAGGAGATCATTTGTCTGAGAACTGACTGGCAAAAGCTAACATTTCAAAGGAATCATCTTGTGGAAATTCTTTCCATCAAAACTAGTAGTAGATGTGTAAATGCCCTCTTCCCCACTGTACAGCTGTACAGTGATACTGGAGTTGGTATATATAGTTGGGTGTGGATGTTGTGGGCACAGCCTCCCTCATTGGGGTTATTGTTGTGTGTATCCTCCCACTTAGCCTGCTGTAATACTGTACAGTTTATGTTAACAGGTTAAGTAGTTGTTAATCACACTATGTGTGGTTCTGCGCCACCCCACACCCTCCAAAGTGGAGGGCTGTGCCATTCACACCAGCACACCTATATTTATCAACTCCAGGATTGCACTACATTCGGGAAGAGGACATATACCTTGCCAGTACCATCGTCAATGACATTAGACTGGCAGACTGATTATTTACTGATGTGATGTTTTGCCTATTTTCTCTTGGTGGAGTTACATAGATCAAAATGAGTTCACTGTAAAATTAAGTACATCCATGTGTACAGTATTCTCTGTGTATTGCATCAACACCAAAGCCTGTGTGTGTGTGTGTGTGTGTGTGTGTGTGTGTGTGTGTGTGTGTGTGTGTGTGTGTGTGTGTGTGTGTCTGTGTATTATTCACAAACATTTGGTGTGTGCCACCCAGCACACTTACCATTATCCACTGTAGAAGAGATGCTGACATCAGCCACCATGCACTCACCTGTATACATCACCTCAGACCTATCAGCCATGTGGCATATGCAGTATACAGACCTGCTACTTGTGTTCAATTGTACCCAGGATATGACACAGTTTGTCACCATAGTGCCATACTCCTTGTAGGAAACAACAGCAGACCAACATCCTGCTGACACATAGACACCTACAACACAAACTGAATACATTATGGAGACCGCAATCAGTCAGTGTTAATAATGCCTATAATGCATCATGGCTGGACAGCTACACACCCTGACATGTAAGCATTAAACTTTCCAGCGTAAAACATGTTAAACAGCATTACATTGCTAAACCTTAGTACATTCACCCTGTGCATCAGAAGAATATTAGCATGTCCATGCATCGATGGTATGGATGACAGGGATGTGGCATAGGTATCATCATATGGACAGGGTGTGTTGTGGGTTTGCCAGAGACCTAGGCTGAGCCATTTGGTTGACATCATGTGTGTGTATTAGGGGGTTCTTTATCAACTGGCCTGTGCAGATGTGATGCGTGTAGGTATGGAGGTGTCCTAGTTGTGCTTTTGGTATGTGTGTGTGTGTGTGTGTGTGTGTGTGTGTGTGTGTGTGTGTATGTATGCACATAGTTCTGCAATGTGGCTGCCCTATACAGGTGTTTGTTGGACAGCTGCAGGCCATACATGGCAGGATGTACAGTTCATCGTGTCTGGCCACAGACACAAGAACTGTGCCTGCCAGGGGTTCCACAGGCACTACCAGGTAGAAGCCCAGATATGGTACTCTCCCCTGATGATAACAAATGTCCACAGGATCCACGTCCCTGTTGGGACTGGCCAGGACCACATGCATGTGGCCTGCTGTGTTGTGGTGTAGACAGCACCACCCTGCAGTGCTGGTGCTGGTACTGCCACTATGGGAGCGGCTGTGACTTGTTGCACATCCACGTCGACCTCCACCTGTTGGTGTTGCTGACCTACATCCACATGGCTGTTGCCCTACTCCCACCATATGCTCTAACACAGACACTGCATGGTTGAGGATTCCTACCATCTCACCCAACCATCTATCCAGGACCTCTGCAAAATAACGGTAGGCACCTGCATGATCACAGATGTTGTCAAGTACAGAAGAATGAGTAGCCCTTTGGAGCCTCAGACTCTTTCTGGCATAACATTCCATATGAGCCTGTGCCTCCATGATGGCCCGAAACATGCGTCTGGTTACACCTGCTGTGGCACATCTGCCAGGGGCATGATGGCCAGCGGCCCTACTATGAGCACCCCTGTACATCTGCCCGTGTGGTACCTCGCCGGTCATCCGGCTATGGCTGCTGTGTACAGACACACTTGCCATAGTCACCAGACTGCCCTGTCCCATGCCACCACCTGCCATCATCTATGGCCACTGGTGATGGGGTATGTATAGGCATTGCGACTGTGTGTGGGGATTGGGTGATAAAACTGGGATGTCAACCAATGGCACAGCTTCAGCCCCTGACAACCCTGCCTGTGCCTCACCATACCTATCATCATTGTCAGAGTCTGAATCGACACTAACATCAGTTTGCCTGCAGGAGGGACCCTGACCCACTTCGCCATCTCTGAGGGGAAAACAAAAAATGTAATTTAAGACCTGTACATCATTGCTTACCTCTACACACACACACACACACACACACACACACACACACACACACACACACACACACACACACACACACACACTTACAGGTGAGGTGGCACAAAGATATTACACAGACCTGTCATTACCCAACAGTCAACATGCATGACATGTGGCACTCAACAGCTTGCACTGCAGCTATACTCAATCCTTGTTATTATACATCTCTGTGATGCACAAGTTATGTTAGTAGGTGATGTCCCTTCCCCTGGAACACACTGCACCCATGTACACAGTATTGCTGTGCACCTGTTCAGCACCCTGGCATGTACTGTGCACCATACCTCACGATTGTACACACCATTCATGAATTTGTATATGTGTGGCAGTTATGTTTGCTCTGCTGCTCACAGCCCCTATGTGTTTGTCTGACACATACCTGAGATGATATGAGGACAAATGTTAATAGTGAATACCTGATCTGATTTGCAGATCTCATCATCAGCAGTGCATGTATGAGCAATAAACTCTGATTACAATGGCAACCTTCAAAGCTTACTATGGCTATGAGAAGTGTACACACTCTTGTTGACATGCCAGCCTCTTCCATGATATGCAGTGGGGCAACAATACTGCATATGTTAACAATACACACACCTGACATGTGACATATGACCTGTGCAATCAAATGCAGTATCAAACAAATGTGTTAGTCATGCAAATGCTAATTGAGATGCATACAATATGTGGGTTGTATAAGTGTGCACACCCTTAACACAATGGTTTGTTGCAGCACCTGTTAAGTGAACTACAGTAGTCACTATTCCTGGAAGGGGTATACTAGCATGGCCCATCTTCACTTACCATTATTTGGTCACTCTGCCCTACAAATGTCCCCCAACTCTGCCAGATTTCAAGGTCAGCTCATGCGCACAGACCTTGGCAGTCACACAGTGCCTTCACTATTGCTGTGGAGTCAGGGTTATGTCTGGCACAATTCATGACCTTGACTGTGTTCAGATACAGCCATTCTTAATGAGCTTTGGATGTATTCTTCAGTTCACTGTTGTGTTTCAGGGTGACACCTCTCCCCATCCTCAGCCTTATTGCAGATGCTTGACAACTATGGGCCACATATTAGTGTCATTTTGCAGTGTTCCAAATTCAGAATGCCATGTCTACTGGCCTAGTTCCTGCTAATGAACAGAAAACCTAAAGGTGTACACTGACACCAACAAGGTAAAGATGGGGATGGTGCGCCTGAGGTGGAGTGAGGTGTTGCGTGTGCACCACATGTATCTTTATTAATACTGTCTGTAGGTTTCAGCCTTGGTTTCAGTACACCATTACACATTGCAACACATGCCTTTGGGAGACTTGATGTTATGCATATGCTACCTGTAGAGAGCCCTGGATGATGTTTCCTGTGGAACAACTCTTCCATATGATTACCCTAACCCATAGGCCACACTTATGCAGGTTCCAGGTGATTGCTGACACAGGTACTGCACAGGCAGTACTTGCTAGACATTCCTGCAAGTCTGTCAGTGTTGCTGCATGTTTCTGGGCATCCTTCATGAGCAGTTTGCAACATGTGTTGTCATCTGTCTTGGAAGGGCATCTGTTTATTTTCTACATTAATATTGTCCCATACTTCATAGTCACATACATGACTGTCTGCACTGTTTGCCATGGTATATGCAATGGTGAGGTAAAGTTACTTCTCCCACTCCTGAGTGCTACCTTTCGGATATGGGATCCATTCCATTGTTTGTAAGATGTGTGTAAGCCACAGCTGTCTCTGTTGCAGGTAAGTGGGCAAATGTCTTGGACATACTTTTTGGACAGCAGACCATTACTTGATGTGACATTGAGGCCCTGTACTTGATGGAAGGTGTGTACTCAAGAAGAGTGAATGCTGTCAGCACCTCAAAAGCTGCTTCCACAATATGTTATTTGGAGTGTGTGCACACATATGCTTCCAGTGTTTGTTAAGGTATTTATTCCCCATATTTATTGTCCTAACATAGGATTCCATATTACACATGCATTCCTCATGTTAGGATCACATTACAGGTTGTAAAAGGTGTGGAATGTGGTATTGTGATTTTCCATTGTGTAGATCTGTGACAGTTGCCATTGTAATAGTTGTGTATGCACTGTTGTAGCCTCTGTATAAGGATAATGTTTCAGACATGTCCCTACTGTAGGCCACTTGTCCCACCATTATGTTAATCTCTGTCCATACATCTTGCACTGACAGGTTGTTGGGTATAATGCAGGACACTTACATACCCTTCAGATATACCACCATAGTGACCACTGTGATGCAGTGCAATTAACAGCGACAATAAATGAACATGTACAGCATGCATTATGGGTAGGTGTGTTAAATTTGTGCATGGCAAATACCATGGCCATAACATGGCCGATGTATTGGCAAACCTGAACAAAACAACTCCATACTCACCAGCTACAGGCTGCTGCCCAGTTGTATACCAGAAGGACCTACATAGTTGTGTAAGAGATGTAATATCAGTAGCCACACCTGTGGCATTGGTACAAGGTGGGAGTAGCATTTCAGTGCATCAGCAGTACAAACCCACAATACTAGAGATTATGCACATCTGTTCATTACTACACTGCAGTAACAGACTATGTTATCTGACATATGCATGAAGATACTTTACAGATGAAGATGGATAACCAACAGTGGTCTACTAATGTGCCCTGGGGCCTTACCTGCATGCTCCTCATCCATTTTGTGGGTGGCACCCACCTCCACAATGTTATCTTCAAGTTCCAGGCTTGGCTGGCAGGTGGGTGCCCCAAGGCTGGCGAGGAGCTCCTCAGCATGTGTCTGTGGTCTGGATGGCATGACCCCCACCTGTGGCTAGCTGGTCCCTCCTGACTGCAGCAGCACACTGACAGGCATGGCGGATGAGATTAGTGCAACGATGTCGCACCTGTTCATAACTGCGGTTATGCAAGCCAACATCATTTACCCTGTGGATGAGCTCATTCCACAGTGTGATCCTCTCCTGGAGATCATGGGCCCTGCATCCAAAGAGGGTTCCGTGATGTAGTACAATGAGGTTTATGATAACATCATTTTCTTGGGGTGTATACTCAGGGAGTCATTCATGAGACATTGTACCTGGAAGACATAAACAGAAAAAAGGTCAGAGGACCTCATACTGCAAGTTTATAATATTTGTTAATTGACATCTCTCTCTCCTCCCACCATATCTGCAACAATAATCTAAACACACAAATCAGTGGTTATATTTACACCAAACCTACTGTTGGGACATATATCCTATTGTTCAAAAAAAATTGAAATGTGTTTCTATTCATGTTCTATGTTGAAACACTATCATTGGTGGCCTGCTGCTATCAATGTAACCTGCATGCCATTGTAATGGCCACTGTGGTTCATTATATGCATGTGTTATGTTTGCTATGCAACTGTTCCAAATCTGGTGTTTGGGGTTAATGGGAATATCTATGCATGCTGTTATAACTAATCCTGGATTGTGTTGACTATTACTAACCCACATATGTTCTAAAACTGCAACACAATAGCATGTTTGGGAAGGTTGTAAACAGTGTACCCACCTCTCCCACCTCATCTGGCCATGGACCCCAGCATGTCTGGGACCCACCCCAGGACCCCCTCATCTGCTGGTACTGCACTACCTTCAGGTGGAACCACCTCAGGGGATGGAGCTCATCCCCCCGGGAGTTTGCACAGACAGCATCCTGTCATCTGAAGTCAGGTCCAGGTCTGGTGTGTAGGGAGCTCCACAGATAATTGGGAGATCTGCTATACCAGCTTGAGGACCTTGTGGTGCAATTAGAGAGTCAGCCTGCCCCTCCTGCTCAGCCCCCAGCACAGCCACCTTCAGGGCCGTGAAGGTGCAGTGGTGACTGCCCATGTGCGGGGGCCTCAGTCCCACTGTATCTATTTGGGGGCTCAAGGGCTTCTGATTTCCAAACACCTCTCCCTGTCCAAGGGGTTTACCCCTCACATGTGTCATATACCACCCCTGTATGCTGTCTTGTCTATCTTCTGACCCAACCTACCTCCCCAAATATACCTACTATCCTTCCACAACATCCCACTCTCACCTTAAAAAAAGGGCAATCTGTTCCCCAAAAAAATGTTTTCCCTATACATAGCTGTCCATTTTTCACGTGTCTACTGGACACATATAATCTGATCTAATTGGCTACACAACACATTATTGTTGTCCTCACCCCTCTCTCAGGGGTTTGAGTGTCCAAATCTACCTCCAAATTCAGTACATATGCACAGCTGTTGCTGTAGAAGAAATGGACAGCTATGGAACTTCCCTAAACCCATCCTACAATAGATACAAAAAGAAGGTAACAATTTATGAGATGAAGGAACAGAAAAATGGATAAGAGTAAGAAGCAACGAAGCTCTATAGATAAAAGAGTGAAAGACAGAAAATGCAAATTTAAAAATGTAGCTATATGAGAAAATAAAAAAGGAAAAGGTTAAAAACTATATATATATAACAAAAGCTTTTTCTTACAGTGAGAGTCCTAGCTATCAACGTTAACAGTATAAAGAACTTTCACCATTGGCTAGGTGTACTGGAGTGGTGTAGACAATTAGATATGGATGTTATAGCACTAATATATATAAGAATAACAGCAGAAGAAGAAAGAATACAAATAAGTGGATTACAGGAAGGTAAAGTCATATGGAACATAGGTAAAAAATGTTCAGGCATCATTATCATATGTAAAGAATGTACAGAAATCACGGATTATATGATAGTTATGATTGGAAGAATAGTAATATTAGACATAAGATTTAAAAATAAGTTCATAGAGTGATTACACTCTATGCATACACCTAACAAAAGCAATGAGAAATGTTCATGAAAATGCTACATTATGTGAGTGTGAATATAAAAATAGTAGTAATGGGAGATTTTAATTGTGATCTCCAAAGCATTTGACATGATGAATCACAAACTATTGATAGATACACTTAAATCTCTCTCATTAGATACACTAAGAGTCAAATGGTTTCAATCTTACTTAGAAAACAGACAGCAAGCAGTCCTCTGGGACAATGAACTGTCCTCTCTGCTCCCTATTACTCTCAGAGTCCCACAAGGATCAATTTTGGGATGGCTCCTCTTTACTATATTCATTAACATTCTGTCAGCTTCCCTTCCTCAAACCACCTGTATACAATATGCTGATGACTCAGTGTTAATCTGTACCGCCTCCTCAACCCCCCCCCCAACTTCAAGCCACAACCCAAAAAATATTTACCTTAGTAGAAAACTGATTCCATCAATGCTGTCTCCTCCTTAACCCTAAAAAAACTAAATTACTGTTGTTCACTCCCACTCAGAAATCCCCTACCATAAACTTCACAGTCATCTCTAAAAATGGTACATTAATAGCTCTTGACACAACCACCAAACTTTTAGGTGTAACAATTGATCACAATCTTAATTTTGACACTCATATCAATCTAACTATCAAATCAGTTAATAGAAAACTGGGCTCCCTGTACAAAATTAAATCCTTTCTTACTCCTTCAGCCAGGGCTACTATTGCCCAAACTCACCTAATCTCTACCCTCCTCTATGCCTCACCAATCTATACAAACCTCTCCAAAAGCAATATAAATAAGTTGGCAACATCTTATAACAACATAGCCAGATTTGCCACCGATGATCCATTTCGTACCCACCACTGCAAAAATCTCAAACTTCTCAGATGGTTAGAACTGCATAGTCAGTTTCTTTTTCAGCAACTCATAATCATTCATAAGATCCTGAATCATCTCTCAAATACTCCCATACTCAGAAACCTTATTAGCCCCTATCAAAATCTTTTAATCTTACGATCTGCTAACAGAGTACTCTTCTCTACCCTAAAATCCAATAACAAATATGGGGACTGCCTATTTACTAACTCGATTGGTATCCCGTGGAACAAACTTCCAAGAGAACTAACATCCCTGACATCCACTCCTCTTTTCAAACAACAACTTAAAACCTTCCTAAAATTACAATGGCTATGTCCATGCTCAAATCCTGACTGACACTGTCTCCCTTTTGCTTCTCATTTTTAAGTCTATTGGTACTGCATTCCTCTTGCTTTGATTATTTCCCTTTATTATTTCCCTTTTTTAACTATTCCTAAAGAATTTTTGTTTAGCTATGTAATAACTCTCTGTGTTATGTTATTCTCTATGACTGTACTTATAAAAAATATGTATATTAATTATGTTTAAAGTATAAGTTGAGTCTTAATAGTCAAAAATCCTTTTTAACTATGTTTTCAAAATTTCATTACTGCATTTGGAGCTTTTCTCCCCAGGCCTCCACTGAAAATGGACATATATCCAGTCAGACTTTCCCGGTCAATAAATGTAAAATAAAATAAAATAAAAAATCTAAGACATAGGCAGAAAGAGGGGGTTGATAAAGTTATCTTCGACATGATTAAAAACAGTAAGATGTATTTACTGGAAAATAAACACAGGACGTGTAAAAGAAATAATTTAAGAACTGAAATTGATTATTTCATAGTACCAGAGAGTTTAAGTATAATACATCAAGGGTGCAAAACAACAGGTTTTTCATCTCACTTAGCTATATGGAAGGAGATTCAAGAAAAAATAGACTCGGGGATTCAAAGATGGCCACCATTCTATAAGCACTTCAGTACTTCAGCTCTCCAAATACCAGAGAAAAAAATCAACCCTGTGGATGTACCCTTGGAGTTAATCCACTAATTGGCAGCAATTATTAAACTACTAGAAGTCAGTTGTCTTTTCGAGGAAGAAAAATTGAAAGAAAATACTTGGTGACAACAGGATTGGAACTGATTGTTAGGTTGACTCTGAACAGAGCACCAAACAAAGGACTAAACTACCTCACTTCTGAAACTTTTCCTTGGGAAATAACTTTATCTGCAGCATTGCAAAATGTCAAAAGAAGATAAAAATATGGATACTACAACTACCAAAACTAAGCTGTCAGCATTACAGTCTTCGGAGAAGGAATCTATAATTAAGAGACAGAAAACAATTAAACAGTAAGAGACTGCAAAAACAGGGGCAACAATGAAACCTGATCAACAGGTCACAATGGAAGAAATTAAAACTGCATTACTACCTATACAGGAAGCCTTAAAAGATATAACATCTCAAACACAAACATTTAGTGACACATGCAACCGGATTCTTGCAAGAATGGAGAAAGCAGAAACCAGAATAGCAGCAAATGAAGACAACATAATAATGCTCACTAAAAGAACTGAGTCCCATGAGGCTGACATTCAAATGATGCAAAACAAAATTCTGGACTTGGAAGCAAGATCGAGACGTAACAACATAATTATCAGAGGGATCCCAGAATCAATCCAATATAATGATCTGACCACTTCCATTATACAAATATTTGAAATACTGCTTAAGGACTCTGTGGCTGTTAAGCAAATTGTCATAGAAAGAGCGCATAGAGCATACAGGGACTCTCAAGCTTCAAATACACCCAGACCTGTGTATGTCAAAATATTAAACTACCAAGATGTGAGCAAAATACTTCTAACCATTAAAAAATCTGGTGGATCTATAACATGGCAAAACTATAAAGTTTCCATAGCACAGGATTTACCAACACAAATAAGGCAGTCTAGACAAATGCTGGCTCCATACTGTAAGTTTCTGATTGATAAAAACATTAGATTCCAAATGAAATATCCTAATAGTTTAATTTTTACTGTTGATGGCATTAAGTACTCTGTAAGCACAAAAAAAGAAGCCAGACCTACCTTTTTGAAGCTTTTCAAGGCTCTGCCACCGTCGGAAATGTGAACAGTCCAACTAGGCTTTCTTCAACATCAGCGTGAATGGGATTCTTCATTTACGATGATCCGATGCTTTGGAATCCTTTGTCTGTTCTTGTTTTTTCAGCAGGCCTGGAAAATCTCCGTTTTATCTCCTTATCTCGTTTTCCCAGCTGAAACACGAAGATTCCACGATGTTCTATGACTCTAGCGAGCGCTTCTGACCCTCAAGGCAACAGGAAATGTGTTAGAGGAAGCAGGGGGACCGTTTTCAGCGTGGTGCAGCCAGGAGGTCCGTTTGCGAATTGGTTCCCCTGTCGCGAGCGCGAAGGAAGGAAGTAGAACTGCCTGAACTGATGCAACTGCTGGGAAGAAAGAAGAGCTGCTGAAGAAACAAAACAAAGTTGTTTATGGACTTATTTAAGGGTAAAATGACTGCAGGATGTTCAATGAAGCCGAGTGGGTCAGGTAAAGGCTAAGTGAATGGCTTGATTGCTAAAGAAGGAGATTGCATGGCATAGTGGTAGATTAAGGTAATGTAGTCTTTATTTTCTTTCTCTTTCTTGCTTTCTCTCTATTCTTGCTCTTTTTCTGTCTTGTTAATAATTCTGTATCTCTCATGCTTCATCCCTTTAGAGAGAGTGTATCATCTGCAATTAGTTATTGATGTAAGCACACTGAGTTCAATAGAGGTAAAAGATATGGTGACAATAATAAAGAACATGCAACAAAATGGTTTAAGATGTGTAAAATAATCTATCTTCCTCCCCTTTTCTCCTTTTCTTGTGTGCTCTCTTTCTGCTTCTTTAACCTCTGTATTCTTCTCTTTTTTTTTACTTACTATTACAACAAGTGAATGTGCATTATAGTTTTATTTTTAACTGCAATGATTTCTAAATATCAGCATGGAACTTTGTAAGATTAATAATCCAAATAATGTTCTGTGCCTCACCAAAGTCCAGTCAGATGAAGAAGAGAAATAAATGTCCAAAAGTCACAAAAGACTGAACACTGCTGGAGTCAAACACCTTCTATTTATTTAAAATACCAGACATACAAAAGATGAGCGCTTTCGGGCCTCTGCCCTTCATCAGATAAAGCATCTCACATAAACCAAACATTTTAAAATACAAACTAACCAATAAAAAAATCAGTAAAAAACCCTACTATGTAGGTGATATTTGTAAACTTATTCGAAGGAATTGGAACATCTTGACTAGTGATGTTAGTTTAAAGAACATCATAGGTAATAAACCTGTTTTTAGATATAAAAGGAATAAGAATTTGAAGGATCTGCTGTGTAAGGACAAGAGATTGACCAGTAGTGACAGCTTGACCATTAATAAACAGGGCACCTTCCCGTGTGGGTCATGTAAAGCCTGTACCCATATAGAGAGTAGGAATGTTTTTGTACATCCAGTTACAGGAAGGATATTTAATTTGAAGGGGAGAGCGACTTGTAGAACCACTGATGTGGTTTATTTGGCAGAGTGTCAATCCTGCACAAGTTTTTATGTGGGCAAGACCAACTGCATGTTTAAGGTTAGGATCTTACAGCACCTCTCTTCGATCAGGAATGGGGATACACGTAATCCATTGTTCAGACATTTGGAAGCTTATCCTATGCACAGTTTTAAATTTAAGGTGATAGTGAATGTGAGGTTGAGTAAAAGAGGGGGTGACATTAAACAGCTGACAGAACTAGCTGAATCTAAATGGATAATTGAACTCATGGCACATAGGAGTCCTGGGCTCAATGAAGTCATTCCTATGAAACCCGCCCTTAAAAATAGGCGGGTTTTTTACTGATTTTTTATTGGTTAGTTTGTATTTTAAAATGTTTGGTTTATGTGAGATGCTTTATCTGATGAAGGGCAGAGGCCCGAAAGCGCTCATCTCTGGTATTTTAAATAAATAGAAGGTGTTTGACTCCAGCAGTGTTCAGTCTTTTGTGACTTTTGAACTTTGTAAGATTGTTTTGGAGAAATATAGCTGACTATAATAGTTAGATTATTTAAACAAAATGTATAACAACTGTGTGCTTATTATGTGAACTGATATTTAAAATGTTATAGAACAAGAAATTATAATGCTTGTATGCTATTGCTGAACATAAAGACTGATAGAAGTGAACTATTCTGAATGTCAGGCACAATTAGTTTATATGTCTACTGGGGAAAATGTACAGAGCTGTAGTTACTTGTGTGCAGTGTTTAGTAGGGAATGTCTGGGTTATGCTTTGTAGACGTAGATGTAGTTGGTGTAGGTTTTTTGCATGACATTTTATTGTTAATTAGTAGATTTGGTAGATTAGCTACTCGGGGAGTTCTAAGCAATGTGAAAAGCCTATGTTCATCCTGGTCCAGAGGAATAGTGGATAGGCACTGGGTAGGGATGGGATGGCAGTTTTGCTTCCAAATAATTTACAAAATGCCAACACTTGTCAATCTAAGGTGGTCAAAAATACTAGGTATCGATGTACATTTTTAAGTAGCTTTGAATGTGGATAATAGAATCCTGGAATGTTAAAGGACTCCAGAACATGAAAAAAAGAAAGCTGTTTTTGCATCTATTTTTTAAATCAATAGCAGGTTTTATCTTATTACAAGAAACGCATTTGACTAATGACCAGTGGGAGACAATGAAGGATAAGAAATGGATTAGGAAGATTGTGGCAGCGGAAGGGACAACGAATATTGCTGGGGTAGCAATTATAATTAAGAATCACTTTCAAGGAGAAATTTTGGATGATAAAATAGATAAAGAAGGCAGATGGTGTTTGGTGGTTCTCAAATCCGACTGTTATGATAAACCTATAGTACTTATATGTGTATATGCTCCTAATGTGAACCAACATCATTTTATAACTTCAATTTACTCCATTTTACAGTCATATAATAACTGTTACATAGTGATGGGAGGTGACTGGAACTCATACCAAGATTCTAAACTTGATAAGTTGGGGGCTTCTACAGCTTTTAATAAGCAGGCAATGGTAGCGTTGAAAGAACTGAGAACTGATTTCAAACTGTATGACCCTTTTAAACACACACACATACAAGCAAAGGCAGAGAACTTTACCTTTTACTCTAGCTGCCATAAAATGTGGTCGAGAATTGACTTTTTTCTAATTTCAGAAGTATTGATTTCACTTGACCCCAGGGTTTATAATTAAGCTAGGCAGCTCTCTGACCATTCTAAGATAACTTTAACTTTAAATACCAATATTATGAACACTAAAAGCCACCGTGGATATAATTGGTCCTTAAACCCATACTTATTGACCAAAGAGGATATATTACAAGAAGTCAAGGAGATACTTAAACAATTATTATACAATATTCTCCGAAATAGACATCCAATAGATATAGAATGGGCTACAACTAAAACGTTGTTAAGAGGATTATTTATTCAGAAAGCTACATATTATAAAAAAATTACAAAATAAGGAACAACTGGATTTGGAAACCAAAATACAACTATTGGACCAGGAGTTGATGAGGAACTATAATGAACAGACAGAAACTGAGTTATTAAGATGTCAGAAAGAGCTGTTTCTTCTGCATAATAGAAAATTGACACTTTATGAACAAAGAAGTTTAGTAAAGTATGCAAATCATATTCAAACTCCCTCGAAAGCTTTAGCCCGTATTATTAATCAGACGAAATCAACACGATTAATTACTGAAATAAATCATAACAATACTATATATACTGACAAGTCAGAATTCATGAAGATTTTTGAATTAATTTTTAATCAGATGTATGGTGAGCAGCAAGCGCACTTCCAAGATAAAGATAGGAAAGATTTCCTACAGAAAATTATTTTTCCTAATATTGACAAGGACTCTCATGGAGAATTAATTGCACTGATTACAGTCGAGGAGGTTTTGGAGGCAATCAAGAAATTGAAGCCCCATAAAGCCCCAGGGCCAGATGGTATGACCTCTGAATTCCACAAATCTTTTAGTGTGATTCTGAGCACCGTACTTTCACAGACTTTTAATTATATCATTCTGAATGGCAGCAATGATCCCCATTTTAATGCCTCAAGGACAATCCTGATATTGAAGGAGAATAGTGATTCCAAAAATCCAGACAATTACAGGCCCATATCACTGCTGAATATTGACATGAAAATCATGACATCCATTCTAGCTAGTAGACTGAAAAAAGTAATAAATTCGATAATATCAGAGGAACAGGCGGGGTTTATAGATGGGAGACAGACTACGGACAATACATTAACTCTTCATACACTAATTTCTTATGCGAAGTATAAAAATATGAACATATATGCTTTAATAATTGATGCTCAGAAAGCATTCGACAGTTAATTTGGCATATTTATTTGATATATTATCATATTTCAATATACCTCAGGAGTTTATTTCAAAGTTAAAGAAATTATACAATAATGCATACACTAATTTATCTATAAATCATGAATGCTCCAAAAGGATTCAAATTAAAAATGGTACTCGACAGGGATGCCCATTATCTTGCATGTTATTTAATCTGTATTTGGAGCCCTTATTTCTTCACATGAAGCAAAATGTCTTTTATAACTCTCCAGTACTTCTGGGGATAAAGGTTAGGATGGCTGCCTTTGCATATGATCTAAATATATACTGTACCATACCGGTTTCTGATACTGAAAAAATACTAACAGCAATACAAAACTTTGAGAGAATTTCTAATTACAAACTAAATTTTAAAAAAACAAAATATTCCCTTTAAAGACACCCACACCTTTTTCAATGCTACAATTGATAGGACAAGTAAGGACGGAAGAAAGGATAAAATATCTGGGGATTGCATTCTCAACTGAAAATAGAGATTTCTTTATAAATAATATTAAGGCAACTGGAGACCGAATAACATTGGATTTAAAAAGATGGAGCAAGTTGAAGTTACCGATGATGGCAAGAGCAGCGATTATAAAAATGAATGTTCTCCCCAGAATGCTATATATTTTTAGAGCAGCACAACTCAAAATCACGAAAACATTTTTTAAGCAATTTCAGATAGGATTGGGGAGATTTCTTTGGGAACCCATGAAAACGAAAATATCATATGAGAAATTGATGGCTCCCAAAAATAGGGGGGGGGGGGTTGGATCTACTGGATTTTGAAATGTACTATTTAGTGATTCAGGCTAATAGGATTTTAAGGGTGTCTTACTTGGACAGTAATAGTAGAAAATGGATACCCAAATGGGTGCTTCTAACTTGTAAACACATAAAAGGAGTGGGAATTAACGTTAAAGTGGTACCATTTTTAAATAATCGAACACTGAGCAAATATGATTTAATGGAGCACATTAAGATTTGGGTAATGGCAATTCAAACTCTGTTTGCCTCTTTAAACTTACTAAACTATATGATGTTTTTTCAACCGTTTCATGGGAATCCAAACATGACTATTGGTAGTCAACTGATAGATTTAAAGAAATTTCCCCTTATTAAGGATTTAACTGTGCTTGATTTATACCCCTTCTTAGGAGTAGCAGTTCATGATATTTTAAAAGAGATGAATCTTCTCATTTATTATTTAATTATAATGAGGCAGCTAAAAGATCTTGCCATAAATTATTTTAATAGCTCCGAAATCAAAGAAGAGGACTTAGTTATCTCTCGCAATCTGTGGGAAGCCTTGCTACAAGATAGAAAATACATAACCTCAGCGTATAAAATGATAAAAAAGAGGAAATACAATAATTATATTCTTTTATCGAACTACTGGAAAGAGAAATTGGTATCCCTAGATGATAGTAAGATATTAGAGGCATTTAGCTTAACATTGAAATCAGTATCCCTTCAAAAACTGGTCTTTACTCAACTGATGATATTTAATAATGCGTATTATACTCGTCTAACTTCATAAATTTGATTCAAAGAACTCACCCAAATGTCCACAATGTTTAGATCAGACAGCGGACCTGCTACACATGTTCTGGAGTTGCAAGTGCATTTATAAATTGTGGAACTCATTAAAATTGCAGTTACAAAAAATGGGTTACCAAAACTCAACACTCTCCTGGGAATTTTTGATTCTCCATATCCCACCGGAGAATTTAGATAAATCAAGGAGGATCATAATTATGAATATCAGTTTATTAATGAAATTATATATAGCCACAAATTGGTTGAACCCAGCCCAGACATCGTGGGAAAATTTCAGGCTGTTAGCGATCAAGCATATTTTAGCGCATAAATTATTAAATAGTAACAACAAGAAAAGTATAAATAGTATAAAAATATGGGAGCAAATTTTTAACATTGTGTTGGCCTAGAGGTTCCTATCCACTTTCTTTCAGGACATACAGTAAGAGAACAAACACAATCTTAGATTAGATAGAGGACGTAGAAATAATACAGATTGTTGGCTTGAGTTTGTTTCTATTTTTCTCTTGTAGTTTTTTCGTTTTTTTCTCTACCTGATTAGTAAGGTATCTATTGTTAATGCATGATGTTGATATATGATATGGAGCTAACCATTGGAAGCAATTTTGTACATAATGTAAATAGTGTGTGGATTGTATTAAGGTTTTGAAAAATAATAAAAATGATTATCGAAAAAAAAAAAAAAAGAACAAATAGACTACATAAAAATAGGTAGAGGCAAACTTGTGAAACAGCTCACCAAGGAACAGCTGATAAAACAGACAAATGGTAGAAGTATAGATCACTGTTCTTCCATGGGGAGGAGATCCCATAAAATATTAAAAGCCATTGTGCAAAATGAACAAATAAGGCTTAACTAAAACTTTAATAAAGAAAAAAGCATTTAAAATGTAGTCATCAAACAAATGAAAAAATGGATAAGCACTTTCAGCAAAGCCTTCTTCAGATCCATAAAGTGCTCTCAACAGAACAGTGGTTAAATTAAACAGGTATGCCAATCAAATCACTTCTTCAGGTTCCTGCTTCTCAGTACAGGTTTTAAAAAGACCAAGTCATCTAAACCAGGTTCTTTGTCAGCACGTAGGTCTGCTATCCACTTTGTTTCAGCTATCTCAATTTTATTCGTAACGTCATGTCTCCTAGCAGTAATATTCACTTTTTCTAAACATGAAAAAAGAAATTTATGGCCAGGTTGACTCTGTATTTGGTTCACCAAAGCATTAGTCTTTACTTTCAACCTGATGTCACTATAATGATGTAGGATCCTCTCTTTTAATAATCTATTAGTTTCTCTTATGTAAAAAGCTGGACAACAATTACACTTAGCCACATATATCAGATCCTTGGTGTTACAGTCTACCTATGTATTTATTCTATTTTTCCGATTACTTATTGGATGTTGAAAAAAATGATTGCTATCTATATAAGGACATGCCTTGCATCTATGGCAATGGAAAGTACCTGTTTTGGCATTTTTATTCAATTTAGCAATGGGCTCTTTATAACACAAGAGTCTCTTTAGATTAGATTTATAATATATATAAATGTAAGGGTTTTGCCTACTATTGATTTTACATAATTGTCCATCATTAGAATTTTCCAGTTCTCCTTGACAATCTGACAGATAGATGCTATATCTTTACTATATGTCAGTGCACATCTGACTCCAGTCCACTGATTGCTTGAGCTATGCTTGATCCTTTGGTCTTGCTTTTCAGAGAGATATGGTTTACCTCTCATATCCCTTAATTCTTTCACTTCAGTCTGTCCATGATGAATCTCTGGTCCTTTGTAGCCTTGAGCCAGCAAATTACCTTCTATATGATCACATTCCTTCCTATGAAATTCACCCGCTGTACATAGTCGAGATGCTCTAAGAAATTGACCCTTTACTATATGTGAGTAAATGTGGGTGGGATGCATACTTGTATCAGAATAATGCATGTCAAAGTGAAGAAAGGTGGTAGTGGAATTTGTATAATCCACAAAGTTCACAAGATCTTCACTAGTGCCTTTCCTTAGGACAAATAGATCATCAACAAATCTTCCATAATAACCAATGAAGCCCCTTCAAGTATTACTGCCAAAGATAAATTCCTTTTCCCATAGGGCCATGACCAAATTGGCATAGATGTTTGCACATGGGGTGCCCATGGCCACGCCCCACCTCTACCAAAAATATTGGTCACCATTGTTCTCTAAGGTGATCTTAAGTAATGAGCATATCTTTATGATAGAACTGCCATCATATGTTAAGTAACCTACCGGCATAGTTGACACTGAAATCATTTGGAATTACAATAAACAAGATTTTGACATCCAGGGTCACCATTAAAAGATTCTGTCTATTTACTACAGATGTTATAGATCCATGTAGGGATTGTAAAAAAATGTGCCATATCCTTTAGTACAGTATTGATGTTAGGTAATACTACCATCATCTGATCCTCTATGTAAATGGAAAAAGGCTCTGTTAGCCAACCTCTCCCTGATACTATTGGATGCATGGGTGAATTAGATAAGTCCTTGTGTAACTTTAGGAGACTCCTGATGACTGGGATGTCCGGATGTTCAACTCTCATATAGTTATATGCCTCTTCAGATAGTTGTCTGGTCATATACAGATCGTAAAGGGAGTCACTAACCCTCTGCTCAAAGTTCTTTACCTCCCATTTATTCAATTTAATATAAGTATTTTGGTCACTCAACATCGCCATCATCCTTTCATTGTAGTCCTGTAGAGTCATCACTACAACTGCACCACCTTTATCTAGGGGTCTGACAATGAGATTCTCATTCTTCACTAACTCATGAAGGGCTATCCTCTCGTGTGTTTAAATTATAATATTTTCTTGTTGTTCTTGTACTACTTGGCTTTTTGAATTTATTTATATTTTCTTCATTAGACCCATTTCCATAATTCCATTTTAAGTTGACTTTCCTTCCAAAATACTTTGCATCTAAAATAAATTCACTTAGTCTCGAATCTAGAGTAGGGATGAATGACAAGCCTCTGTTAAGTAAAGTGATCTGTGCCACTGTTAAAATAGTCTTAAAACAAAGATCACCACTCCAAATAGGAACTGTCCGTTACAAACCAGGAAGCAAGTAGTAGAAAAAACACGTTCAGTTCCAACGCAGAGGCAGGAGACAATGATGAAATCCAAAGTATTAAAACACGATTATATTTATTGGATGAAACACAGGGATGGCTTTACAATACGCTTCTTCAGATCACCACACAAAGAGTAACAACTATATTTATACATATTTGATTATCTTAGATGGTCCAATTAGATGCTCCTTAGTTGTTCATTGGAGGGTTTGAATTAATTGGACCATCTAAGATAATCAAATATGTATAAATATAGTTGTTACTCTTTGTGTGGTGATCTGAAGAAGCGTATATTACCGCCGAAATCATCATCCTGTTCATCAATAAATATAATCGTGATTTCATCATTGTCTCCTGCCTCTGCGTTGGAACTGAACGTGTTTTTTCTACTACTGTTAAAATAGTATTAGATAAATTGACCACAAGAGATTGTTCCAGTTCAGTTATGTCGTCAGCCTCTGTCTCTTTCTGTCCCTGCTTTGAGAACGTATCTTGTATGGTAAAGTGTGCCTCACTGGGACTGGAAGAACAGGAAAAGACAGCAAATGTAAAGCAGTATCTTTCAGTCTAGTGCCAGTTTCTACATTCTGTATTACTGTATTCACATCTCCATTTTGATCCACAGATTTTATAAAAAATATGTTTTGTTTTTGCCGATCTCGGCCGTTTAAGCGTAGGGAAGTGGTGCACAAACGGGATCACCATGAAAATAAGAAAAAAAGGGGGAAATAAGCTCTTATACCCAAATCAGCATTTTGCCATAATAGTCAATGGCATGCATAAGACAACAATACCAGGGAATAGTGGTTGCTAAGGGGGAAGGCTTCTGGTTTATGTAAATGAGGGGATTGATACTGAATCACAGGTTTCCTCTCAGAGTTAGCTTGCACCCAACTGTGTAGGTGCAGCAACACCATTATATAAGTCTAAGAGGTGGATGACCTCATAAGCGGGAGTGTCATGCATGCTGTAAGCTTATTGGAGCTGTGTGGCCTGTGTTTGCCCTTAGCTAAGCAAAGCTAAGGAAAGGGGTGTGCCTCACATTGTTGAGCACTGTTTCCCTGCTTAAATGGGTGTGCGCACCACGCACCAGGTTTTAAACAAATAAAAAAAAACAGGAAATAGCAGCTCAGTTCACATCTGAGCACTGGGTATGCGCAGCTCTCCTCGGGGCTTAAACGGGAAGGCAATGAGAAGGGAAAACAACAGTAGGAAGGTAATCAAGGAGAACAAGCATAGCTGACAGGTGAAATGTATCAGAATCAGCCAATTACACAGGCAGCAGCACTGCGCTCTACTATAAACTATGCAAACACCTTTCAGTCTGTTTTTTCCCACAAACTCTACACCATTGGTGTACACAGATGGAGAAATTTTACCTGACAAAACTAACAAAATGTTGAGGGCTGCTGTTGCTCTTGTGCATCAATATGTGCAAGAGACCGAGGGTGGTGAGGATGTGAATGCTGATGACCATCCCACAGTGAGGAGGAGGAGAAGAGTGTACAGACCCAGGGTAACCTACCAGGGGCTACTTGAGCTGGAGATAGTGGAGTGTTATAGGGTGGACAGGGACATTCTACAGCAAATTGTTGAACTGTGCCGGCCCTGCCTCACACAGAACCAACAGAGGGGAGCCCATCCCAGTGGATACCAAGGTATGTGTAGGCTTAAGAATACTAGCCACAGGTACCTTCCAAAGGGCGACTGGGGATATTATGGGGATCTCACAGGCATCAGCATCCAGGGTACTCCATCAGTTCCTGGATACCTTGTCAGCACATGCCGTGAAGTGTCAACCAGCAATGTGTGTCTCTTCCACCAAATAGCAGAATACCCTGAGGTAGTGGGTGCTATAGACTGCACACACATACACATGAAAGCACCACCCAGTGAGCGGGGTAGGGTCTACATAAACTGCAAGGGCTTCCCCTCCATCAACTGCCAGGATGTGTGTGATGCCCAGGGCATTATCTTGAATGTGTGTGCTGGCAGCCCTGGAAGCTATCACGACTCCCACATCTGGCATATGACACAGATGTACCAGAAATTTGCCAGTGGGGACATCCCATATGGCCACCTAGTGGGGGATGCTGGCTACGCACTGGAACCATGGCTGACGACACCACATCAGAAATGCACACACACCTGAACAAGAACTCCATAGTGAGGCACACGCACAAACCAGAATCATAACAGGGCATGTGTTTGGGATGCTCAAGTCAGGATTCTGCTGCCTGGATATATCCAGTGCAGCATTGCAATATTCTCCAGCTACATGTACACAAATGTTCATAGTATGTGCCATGCTACACAATATGATCTTGTGGAACCAGCTGCAGCAGGAACAGCATGAGGCAAGGCCACACAGCTCCCCACCATTGCCAAGACCATCACGGTCACAGAGTGACTCAGATGAGGAACTACCTGAGCCTGCCCATGTAGGTAGAAGGAGGTGTGCCCTGTTTTCCCAGGCCTTGGCAAAGAGGCAACGCATAGCACATACACTGACATGGTAGAGGCCCCAGGAATGACACCTCTCTCTGACTCGCACATACAGTAAAAGGGATGCCAAACATGACACTTCCTGTGCTTTACCATGTATAGGGAGTGTATTATGTGCATCCAACATAGTCAGCCCTCCAGCACCATCCTCAATACTGGCACAGCCACAAGGTAAGTCACTCTTCCTATCAATTACTGAATGGAGTAGTATGTTCTGATAGTTGTATATATGGCATGGATGCGAGCATGCAAGGGAATCGGTTGGCTGAATGCGATGGCAGCAGATAGTGGACACCTATATGGGCAGCATGAAATCTATAACAAATACTGGTGTCAACATGCTAGGCAGTACTAGACAAGGTGACAAATCCCACTGCAGTACATGTGGTGGCCCAAATGTGTGTCCATAGGACACACACATGCATTTCATTGAGGCTCACTTACCCACCACCAACCTCAGCCAGCAGGACAGGTGTAGATGACCATAAAGAAAGGCTGGGCTAAGGTCTCCAATTGATGGCGATGGTGAACAGTCCCCCACCAAACCTATACAGACAGACTACAACAGGTCTAGCAGTTGTATGCTAGTTCTGAAGGGAAAGAATTCTGAAACTGAAATGTAGGTCAATAAAACCTAAGATGTGTACTCTACTGATATGTCTCCAGTCTGCATGATAGATCAGAATACAATATGAAATGGAAAACAACAGAGTACCTGAAATACCAGTACAGTCATAGCAAATGTTTAAAGTCATCAGGTGTGCCCCCCCACAATCATGTGTAGAAATACAGTAACATATAAGTGTGAGGAGTAATATCAGTGGAGCACAGATTAACTGAGCTGGCCCAATCTACAAGATAGATTATTGCATGTGTACTATATGGAGGGGTCTGTGTGTTAGGTTGTTGTGTGTTCAATATTTTCTGGAAGTGGTCAGCATGTAGGCATGGAGGGTTGTGTCCTGGTGGTCTATGGGCAGTACTGTGGTTGACAAGGTCATGTTCTAACAACTGCAGTGCCAACCACAATGCTTCTCAGCAATACCCATGTCAGCAGTCGTCCATACTTACTGTTCAGATGTCAGTATCTGTCACCATCTGAAAGATGGACATGCCATGAATGTGGGCCCATACATACACACAGTACACAGGTGGAAGTACCGTAGATAGAGTGCATAAAATGTAGCTGTCAACTGCACACAACTTTGGAATTGTACATACAGGTTAGCAGCACATTAGTTGTCCGTGTAGTATGGAATACTGATGTAGTCTGGCCAATCACTGGCAGACCACAAAAGGCACAGTTATGAAGTAATGAGAGACTGCCTATGTTCCCACACAAGGCAGCATAAGGGGAATGTCCTAGGTTTATCTGTGAAGGTCAGCTGCAAGTAGCTTCCATATCACACATGCACTCAGCTCACCCCACCATCAGCCACAGGTTTATCACAGGTCATATCCTTGCTGTTGGGAATGAGTACAGTATGACCCCACTTCTGCATGGGAATACCCACAGAATGCAGCATGCTGAAGAGTTATCCTATGCAGGTGTGTCCCTAGCTATAAGCAGCACCCTGCCTGCATCCAGACCAGTGGATCAATATGGACAGGAACTATTGCCATTAACACCTTGCACACTTACCCTGTCACCCCAGGGGAATCCACTGGCTCACAGCCTGGGAATGTAGGAGTGACAGAATGCACTGGCCTGATACAGATGGTCTGCATCACTACGAAATGGCCTACAGTCCTCTGTCAAAGACATATGCCTCACAAGTAGTGCCAATGTATGGTATCTCATGAGGTCCCAACTAACAACCTAACACAGTCAACAGAACACAAATGCAAGGCCATGTTGACAAATCCCAGTAGCATACCCCCCATGTCCTACTGCATAAACTGTGGACCAATCCATAAATACCGCTGAGATGAAGGGCCAACTATAGAGATACTTCTCAGATATCACTCGTATAATGTTAGGAAGAGGATAGAATAACAGAGTGGAGGGGTGTAGAAGCATGGACGTCATGGAGTGTGTGAAGTCTGAAACTTTGATGTGTGCCCATACTACCCCTGCCTGCAAACCCAGTAATGGGTGGCTACAAATCTGCTCGTAAACCACAATGTGAAGGGGAACTGACAAGATATATGAGCCCTGCCTCAGGGTAACCAGGGTGAATCTGTACAGCTGAGAGGTATGGACACAGCAGGATATGGCCATTCTGTTAAGTCGATATATGTACAAGAAAGGGATCCTTAGCCACCATACTACCAAGGTGCTGGACCATTTACACAGACCCATCATCAAGTGTCTGTAGCTACCCCTCCAGAATGACAGGAGTGTGCAAGAATGTGTAGGCACCGGCCCCCAATACTGGACTCAGCTTCATTCATCTTGTATTTCCTGGTAAATAACTGTGAGCAAATAATTATATCTGTCAGTAGTTGATGACATAATACATCACAGTGTAAAATACTGCATATGTCTGAATATCTCTGCTAACACCAACCATGTAACACAAGTAGCACAGACAGCAATAGTTACAGTATCCCCCTAACTGTCATCCATTATGACTCCATATTGTCCACCTATCTACAGATATCCTGCAGAAACAGGTTGCTAGCTGTAGGTGTAGAACACCAAACCCTGGACTGGCGTACAACCTTACCTGGAATGGATTCACACACTCAATACAGAAGGTCATACTGGGCATGCTCATACACTTAGAGAAATGAAGGCCATGTCTGACAACACAGTGGACTATACATATCTGTCATTTGCAAATGTCTGTGCACACACCCCAAATTGTACGCCATTTATGCTTCACACACACATTGGATAGGAATACTCACACATATCTAAGGCCAACAGACTATAGTATGTCAAACATACACACATACAGAGATGTGGGAAAGAGAGAGAGAGAGAGACAGACAGTGACAGAGAGAATTCCATTATGAGACTTGTCCCACCCACTACACATCCTAATGGCCTATATCACATGATGTGCTTATATCAATCACTGTAGACATTCCTTTTGGTAGCCTGTGGTGCTTGTGATAACTGTGTAACACAGTAGTACAAATAAGTATTCATGTAGCATTTGTAAGCTCAGCCCTGACAAATGTAAACTTGTGTGTGACTGAGTGTGTGTGTGTATTTCCAGAGGAATGATTTATGCTCATTCACACACACTGCACTTCCCATTGCCCATGTTAACACTCCTGCTGATGTCAGTCACCTTGAAACAACCCTTTAGGAAGTCTCAGCCCTTTAAGCTCCATGGTGCTCACAATAACTGTGTAATACTGTACTGTAGCATACTAGTTAGGTAGAAGTTCTAATCCCAGACATGGCAGCTGTGAAACTGTGTGTTTGCATGGGAGAGTGTGTGTGTCTTTGTTGATATCTGATTTTGTGGACATTCACACTTACTACTCTTTCCTTGCCCATCCTGATGTCACTCATCTTCAAAGATACCTTTGGACAGCTCTCTAACATATAAGCTCTGTGGCACATGCGATAACTGCGTGATACCATAGTGTAGCATACCAGTGAGGTAGGAGATCTAATCCCAAACATAGCAACTGTGAAACTGTGTGTATTTGTGTAAGAGTATGTGTGCGTCTTTGATAATACCTGATTTGTGGGCATTCACACTTACTACTCTCCCCTTACCCCTCCCATTAGCAGTGCTGTTGATGTGACTCACCTTCAAAGATACATTTGGACAGCTCTCCGGCATATAAGCTCCGTGGTGCATGCAATAACTGTGTAATGCTATAGGGTAGCAAACTGGTTAGGTAAGAGTTCCAATCCTGATCCTGGCAAGTGTGTAAATGTGAGAAAGTGTGTGTATCCTTCTGGAACCTGCTTTTGTGCTCATTCACACTTAAAACACTTCCTGTAACCCTCCTTTAGCACTGCTGCTGATGTGACTCACCTTCAAAGATACCTTTGGAGAGCTCTCCAACATATAAGCTCCATGACACATATGATAACTGCGTAATACTATAGTGTAGCAAACTAGTTAGGTAGGAGTTCCAATCCTAATCCTGGTAAATGTGAGTGTTTGTGTGAGAGAGTGTGTGTATCCTTGTAGGGACCTGATTTTGTGGTCATTCACACTTAAAACACTTCCTGTAACCCTCCTTTAGCACTGCTGCTGATGTTACTCACCTTCAAAGATACCTTGGCACAACTCTCCAACAATATTTGGGTCAGGGGGCGAGACCAAAGGGACCAAGAACAAAAAACTTTTAAGCTTTGGTGAATATCCGGCACCACAGATTCAAAGCCAATATGCAAAGCGAGCAAGTTTGGTGTGTGATTGTGTCAAGCAGAAGGTAAATATCCAAATGAAAGATGACAAAAGGCAGTTAACAGAGTGCAGTTCCCTGCACAAAAGACCACAGTGAAGAACTTCTCAAAAGCAAACTTCACACTTCTTAAGACTGAACTGGTATCCTTCAAGGCCCCTGGGCCAGTGGAAACCACAACCCACATGGCTGAATCCTTTGCAAATGCCTTCTATGGGCACCTTCAAGAATGCATGGATCATGCAATCCCAAATAAAACCAAGACCCATTCCCCAAAAGGCAGGCACCCGGTCTGGTGGACCCCAGCCATAAACAAACTTTACAACAGGAGGAGGAAGCTACTACATGACAGAGCAAAATCCTAAAGAAGGCGTCTCTGATCAGTACTAGCAAAAACTACGATCACTCATAAAATCATCCAAGGCCAACTTTGAGAGAAAATCGCAAAGACACAAAAGACAATCACAAGGACTTCTTTAGCTATGTTAGAAACCTGGGTGGAAACTCCCAGATATGCTCAGAGTTAGTCCAAAATTACACAAATACACTGAACCCACTGACATTGCCAACATTCTGGCAGACAGGTTCAGTGCAAATTTCTCCTCCCCCAAAGGAGAAATAACTATCCCAGCAGAGTGTAGCCTCCCTAGCATCTCAGATGCCCAGGTGAGAGCCACCTCTCTAAAGCTAAAACACAGCATCAATGGGACCGGATGGTGTCCCGGCCTGTGTGCTACATGAACTCCAAGAGGAACTAAACCCACACATAACGCTCCTGTTTAATCTTAGCCTTACTACAGGATCACGCCCCAAAAAGTGGCGTACGGCAACAGTGGTCCCACTTCACAAAGGCGGTGCTTCTACGGACCCTGGAAATTATCGCCTCATAAGCTTGACGAGCCTGGTCTGCAAAGCTATGGAGAGGATCATTATGGAACTCTTAAACAAAGACATTGGGGACCTACAGACATTGGATCCTACCCAATTTGGCTTTGTCAAGGGCAGATCCTGCCTTTTGAACTTGGTTGACTTTTTTGAAACAGTCACTAAGGCCATTGATGAGGGTAAGGCAGTTCACACAGCCTACCTTGACCTTGCAAAAGCCTTTGACACAATACCCCACTCAGGCATCATAGACAAACTCACCAGCTTAAATGTAAACCCATATGTCACAAGATGGGTTGCAAACTGGCTCAAGGACAGAACCCACAGGGTCAGAGTTGCTGGAGCCATGTCAGACTCTAAGCCAGTCACAAGCGGTGTCCCACAGGGCTCAGTCCTGGGACCCCTCTTGTTCGGCATTTATTTTTCTGAGGTACAGGCAAACATAGGAGGATTGTGGCTGACAAAGTTCGCAGATGACTGCAAACTGGGCACCATAATTGATACTCCAGTGGACACAAACATCCTTCAGAGAGGCCTCATAGAAATGGATAATTGGTGCCAGAGCCATGGCCTTAAGTTGAACACCAAAAAATGTATAGTCATACCCTTTGGGGAAAACAAGGTACCAACAAATTACCACATAGGCAGTAATCCATTAAGTACGGAAGAGGTAATCAGGGACCTAGGGACCCAGGTTGACAGTAACCTCTCATTTGACACTCACATTGCCAAAGTGGTTAGGAAGACCTTCTATATTGCCCACCTTATCATGAAGGGTTTCACATCTAGATCAAGAGAGGTCATTGTGCCCCTGTACTCTTCTCTTATCAGGCCAATGATTGAGTACAATGCCCCATTTGGGATGTATCTCACCGACACCTGCAGCAGTTGGAAAGACCCCAAAGTTCCTCACCAAGAGGATAAAGGGTCTTAAACATATGTCATATGCTGCCCAACTGAAAAACTCCAGCTCTATTCAGTCTACTCAGAGGTGATCTGTGCCTGAGGCCATGTCAATCCTGAATTAATGGACATGCTCCACCTCAGAAAATCCAAATCCATCAGAGCCATGAGAACAAGTGACTTAAACCTCAACACAGAAATAAATAGGACGTGCTGGAGGGACAGATTCATAACACAGAGGCTCCCACACTCTGGAACAGAATCCCAGTCCATGTTAGACAGAGCCCCTCACTGACTCTATTCAAGAGAAATCTCGATGAGTGGATGGGAGATCGTAGGTTTACCCCAGGGGTCATCTCTGTGTCACTACTAGACAGAGGCATAGTAAACTAAACCCTAAAAGGGCGTAGTATTCTCATCCTAAGGGGTGGTGTAAGCCACATACACTCTGGCTAGGCTTATAAATGAACCTATGAACCTATGAACCTGTAAGTGTGACTCTTTTAAATGTACATTTGAAACGGGACTAAACGGGCTTGTTAGAAAAATGTTTGTGGTGATGCAAATGAAAGTTTAAATATGGGCAGCAAGATTAATAATAGTTTACCCGAGAATTCAATAAGTAATTTAGAACATATTTTTGATATTGTTCCTGGAAATGATGACGAAGGAAATGCTGAAATTAATGAAATGTGTTTGAAAGCTGTTAATGTAATAGAGTGTAATGGCGATTTGAACTATTATTCAATGGATATTAACAGCATGTGGAATGATGGGGAAGCAATGAAAAATAATACTAATGTTGATTGTTTTACTAGACTAGTGTGTCATTCTAAACCTGTTTGTAATATGGAGGTGAACGGTAATAGCAATAGTTCATTTTTGGACATTGGTCATAACAATGGCAATGAAAATGGTATTAGTTGTTTATTAATCGCACCTAGCCCAACAGAAATCAACTGTGACTCAACGTCTGGTGGTGGGCGTTATAGTATGTGTAATAACTGTGGGGATATGAACAATGATATCAATAGTAGTATCCTCATGGGATTATCATACCATTTTGAAGGTGTTCACAACATTATGATAGAAAATGACATGGAATTTAATGCAATTAATACAAATGGTACTGAACAATTGTCAAATGGATCTGAATTAGGAGAAACTAATGGTGAAGGGAATAATGAAATAGCTGTCTTAGATAGCATTTACAATGGAAGTGATGGTATGTAGAATGTTTGGATAAACAACAATATTCTAACATAGAAGGGTCTGATATTGTTCCCAACTGCAAAGGTGATTTCAAAATCTACAATTATTCAAGAATGAATATTAATGTGAAACATGCAGATTTTTTAGCGAAGGGTTTCACATTTGTTCCATGTAGAAATGGGAGTTTGGTAGAGTACCTTGTAGATTTGAAAAAATATACTAGGAAACTAAACTTGAAAGTATGGCTTGGTCATGATATAAACATGGGAAGACCTAGCACGTTCAATCCACCTTTAAACAAAACCATTGAACTTTTTGAAAAGATTTGTGAAAAAGAAATAAGAAAAAAGTATATGTATAATAGAAAGGTTGACTACTCAAATTTGACCGAGGAAGAGAAACAACTTATGTTTGATTTGGTTAAAGACCCCACTGTCAGATTCATGAAACCTGACAAAGGAAGTGGGGTGGTAGTTATGGATAGGGGAAGTATCTAGATGGTATGAGTAATATACTAATGGAAGATGCATAAGAAGAAAGTTCTCTTAATGAAATTAAGGTGGCATATAGGAGAATTGATCTGACACTTGACAATATGGTATAGCAAGGCCAAATTGATGTAGATGAGTATCACTATCTGAGAAATGAATTTCCTAGGGTGCCAAACATTTTTGGCATCCCTAAATACACAAAGGGTTGATTAACCCTAAATTTAGACCAGTTGTGGACAGTAAGAGATGTAAAACTTATTTCATTGCCAAATATTTAGATCGTTTGATGCAAAAAGCTTTGTCTTTCTTTGATTATATAAGTAAAGATTCTTGGCAGTTCATTAATAAATTAAATGGAATTGTATTATCAAGGGACATGTTAATGGTTACGATCGATGTAGTAAATTTGTTCACAGTTATCCCCCAAGACATTGGGATTAATTGGTTAGAGCAACAGCTTCAAAAGACCAAAATGTTTGATCAAGATGAAGTTAATAAAATAAGTGCACTTATAGAGTTAATTTTAAAGAATAATTACATTTGGTTTCAATGGCTTTACTACAAACAAGTCAAAGGTGTAGCTATGGGGGCCGCATGTGCCCCCATTTTTGCCAATCTCATTATGTCCTATTGGGAACAAGAGTATGTATTCAACAGTCAGTATAGTAGTAACATTGTTCACTACACTCATTTTTTTGGATGATTTGTTCCTGATTTGGAAAGGTACAGAGGACAGTTTGAGAGAATGTATTTATACATCAATAAAACTGTGGAATTTTTTAAATTTACACATGAATTTAACAGGGATAAAATTGTATACTTAGATTTTGATTTGACAATTGATTATACCCAAATGGGATTTGTGACCAAAATTCACATTGTCAACTTTTTCTAACTCATACCTGGATTATGGGAGATGCCATCCAGAGTATCAAAAGAAGGGAGTGGTGAAAGGGCAGTTGACACAAGCAGCCAGGATGGTTAGTTCTAATGTTGACTTTCTAGCTGAATTGGAATTTATCACCCAAATGTTCAAAGAGAGGGGATACCCTGACAGTTTATTAGAGGACCTCACTAAAGAGTTATTCACAAACGAAGTCAAGGGCTTTACAGACCGATTTTGGGTCATGGGTTCACCAGGGGTGTTAGATGTATAAAGGAAGGTGGCCAGTACAACTCATCCCTGGTATTAACATACAATGGGATAGTCAATTCCATTGTTGGGGTGATAAATGACAATTGGGACATTCTGCAGTTTGATGCCAGTCTAGGTTCAAAGGTAGGCAAGAACCCTAAATATGTGTTCAGGAAAGACAAATGTATTAAGAATATTTTGGAGGCAATAAGACCTACTTTTAATACAAATAGAAAAGTGGGGAATTTTAAATGTAATTCTTGTTCGTTTTGTCAATATTTAATGGAAACTGAGGATCACTTTAGGGTCAATGGTCAAACATTGCACATTAGAGGCCATTATAATTGTAACAGCAAAAGAGTCATAAACATGGCTAAGTGTCTAGAATGTCTCATTTTCTATACAGGAAAAACTTGTAGGAAATTAAAAACAAGAATGGGGGAACATTCAGGGGACATTAGACACTGTAGGTTAACAAGTGCCTTATTTAGGCACATAAATGAAAACCAAACACATCACTTCAAATTTTTGGTTTTACAGCAGTTAAAGGAAGATGAGAAAGGGGGCATTTTAGATTTACGTTTAGATTTAATGGAATTGAGATGGCAATTGTTTATGAATGCCTCTCGATACCCAGGCATAAATGCGACCATTAGTATTGTCAGTGTTTTAAAACTTGATCAAATTTCAGGATAGTTTTTAGAGGTAAAAGTTAAGTTAAATATTTATGTATAACTATGAAGTGATGGAGTTTTGTTTAATATTGTATGTTCACATTGATTTGAAATGGTTTTAAATTTATTTTTAGTAACTGTTTTTTAATAAGAGTACAAATTTTGTGAGTATTGCTTTAAATCTTAATGATTGTATGAATTGATTAATTCAAAGGGGTGCTTAATTTGATTGGGTGACCGTGATGTTTTTTTTGTTCTGAGGAAGTCTCTGTAGTGGAGAGGAAAGTGCTTAACATTTTGTCAATACATTTTGGTGTCCTTTGGATTGTTCACATCCTTCTGGTTTTACACTTAAAACACTTCCCTTACCCCTCCTTTACCACTGCTGCTGATGCCACTCACCTTCAAAGATACCTTGGCACAGCTCTCCAACATGTAAGCTCCATGGTGTGCATGATAAATGTGGAACAATGTAGTAGCAATAATTAGATAGGTATGGGTTTAAATCTCATCCCTGCCAAGTGTTTGTGTGTGTACATATGTATGTCCATACCTCAATGATTTTGGCCCCATTTGCACCCAGTACACATCTCAGTGCCTGACTTTAACAGTCCTACAGATATCATCCACTTGGCAAGTGTTTGCATGTGTACATATGTCTACATATGTATGTCTGTACCTCAAAGAGTTTGGCCCCATTTACACCCAGTACACATCTCAGTGTCTCACTTTAGCAGTCCTGCCGATATCATCCACCTTAGGAGTACCTGTTGCCAACCCTAAATCATGTAATGTCAGTGGTGCATGTGGTAAATGCATAACATAATAGTCTGAAAAGGTTGTTAGATAGAGGTTTGAACCTCACCCCTGGAAAACGTAAATTTGTGTGTAGGGTAAAATATTTTTTGGAATCTCTCACCCACTACATCACCCAATGCCAGTATTTACAAGGGCTGGTGATGTTCCTCACCTTAGAAGTACCTTGGGACAACATCCATCCTATAAGCTCCATGGCACATGCGATAAATTCAGTACCCTGTAGTAGCAATATCATAGCTAGGTAGGGGTTTGAATCTCAGTACGGGCGTGTGTGTGTGTGTGTGTGTGTGTGTGTGTGTGTGTGTGTGTGTGTGTGTGTGTGTGTGTGTGCACGCCTGTCATCAGTATCCTGCGTGGGGGTTGGTGTGATTGTGTAATAAAAGGATCCATTGAGGGGGTGGGTTTTGCTAAATTATTATGGTGAGGACCTAGTATATGACACAATGTCCACATTACAAGGCCAACAGATGTCAAACATCGGAGAGGTTGGTGTAGACAATCCACAGCCCTAAATGTCACAGCATGGATTAGTGAACAATATAGGCAACCCTTCTATTACTCAGAGACCAGTCTCCACCCACGTATCATTCACAAACATACTTGGCTAGGCAACAACTACTATAGTTGTAGTTCCCCTGCATATTGCCTCACAGATAGTACACATGGTGTGATAACAGTGGACTACATGCCTTTTGACCACAACAGTGCCACTGACATCAGAAAGTACTTTGCTGTGTTACATCGCCTGACTGTGTGTTATCCAGCAAGTAAAAGAACATGGCATCCTGTTCCATCCCCTCATAGCCCAATAAATGTGTACAGTGGCCCTTTTGCCATGTTCCCCACTGGATGTCTGCAGCAACTGTAGAGTCTGCAAATGCACTCCAAAGGGAATACCATGCCTTATACACATGCCCTGTATGGACAGACACTACTAACTCTACTGAATACCCATATCATACTGTCAATGTAGGTGCAATCACAACTTCAGTTACATAGCCAGGTCTCACCAAATGAGGTCAGGAATGCTGCATCAGAAGATGTCTACACAGCATGCCCCAGAGACCTCAAGTACATTTCCACACGTCAAAGAACATGCATGTGGGACATGTGCACAACCCAGACACTGTCCATGTTATGGAATATAGATCACATACATGGGAAACATTGCACATCACTGGCCACTCACAGTAGAAACCTGGATGAGTGGATGGTGAATACAGTACCCACCCCTGGGGACCACTCCAGTGACTATACCCCTGAGCCTCACTGGGGAGTATTGTCATGTGGCCTGATGCCAAGGTATTCCCTTGAGCTAGTCTTGTAGAGCCTTCAGGCCCATTCACCTACTACACACCTATGAAGCAATGAACCTATGGATCTCACTACTGGCATGTGTGTGTGTGTGTGTGTGTGTGTGTGTGTGTGTGTGTGTGTGTGTGTGTGTGTGTGTGTGTGTGTGTGTGTGTGTGTGTGTGTGTGTAGTAATCCCAGTGTGTTTGGTTGATGAATATCCCCTGTGGTTGTGGTTATTAGCAATCAGAGGTGTGTCCAAACCAGAACATGTACCATTCTCCATTCTATAACAGATGTACATCAACATGTACCTATGTATAACCCTCAGTCCTATAATCTGAGGCATATGTAATCACTGTGTTACAGATCAGGAATTACAGTGCACATAATGTACCCTGCCTGTGACATGATGGATGTGTCACCACACTGCCATTCACTGTGGCCTTGCCACAGGGCCACATCCTGGTGACACACAGATGACTAGAACAGACATGGGATACAGCATGTGAGGACAATCACTTGTGGGGGGAGAGAGGGGTAAAGCTGGCACTAAATGTGTTGCCAAGACTGTGGCCAATATCTGTTGTTTCAGTATAGGTATTAGCTTTGTGCAGTAACTCACAGCACTTGTGTTTAATGGTGTGGAGGTTTTTGATGTAACTATCACAGCTTTTGTGACTGTCACCAGTGTCTGCTGTATCTCTGATGCCATAGATGCCTGTTGGGGACTCCATGAGGGATCCAAAGTTGTGTTTGAGGTTAATAAGGGAGTTCAACAGTCATGGGACACCAACTTTCCCTGCAACAGTGTCCTCCTTCTGATGTACACTTCAGTAATGGCATGAGACCATCACATTGTCTCCCAGTGTTTGGAGGACAGTGTCTGGGTTCTGTTGGCTCTGGCTAGTACCATGCATTCATGTACCTATTTGAACAGTGCCTATGTGTATGATTCCACAGTCATGCAATTACATCCCATTGCCATGGGTGCACTGAAGACATCCACCCCTGTTTTAATGGCTGCAAAGTCAGATTTGGAGAGTTTTTGCCAGGTGGTTATCTTTGTGGGGGGTGTGGCTGACATGCTGAGTTTCATGTTGATTACAGACTGTGTGAATCTCACCATGCAGGGATTGACATATGGAGATGAGCAATGGTTCTATATCTAAGTGGTCAACACAGGTCATGGCTGTTGCATCTTCTACCATGGGTCAGTATGAGCTGGTCTAGGGCAATGGAAATGATTAATTCCAGAAGTGTTGGGCCACTGTACTGGTGGCGGGCTACATTCCCCAGGTGATGGAGAGGTAGTTGAAGACTCGTACTAAGTCAGTGTTGCATGGGACCATCAGAGATGGCAGGGTGTTGACGAATGTGCATTGAGTCTAGGGACATAGATATGGACCCATAGCAGGCTATGGTCTTTATAGCACCATTATCCCAAGGTGGTTGTACTGGAAGTATCTCCAATGCATTATGATGGGATGTTAGTCTGGAGGTGTTCCTATCCATAATGAATATGGAGACATCACTACCTGTGGAGGTGTGGTGTGGTCCATGTTTGGAGGCTGACAGCTGTGGAATGCGTCATAGCCTGATACTGCAGGTCAGCTGTCTGCTGCTCTGAACCACCTCTCCACTACAGCAGACATGTGTCCTCCACACCAAAAACTGCTATGAGTGACTGCATCCTGACAGATGTCCACTGTTGAGGAGCATGACCCTCAGATTGCATACATGTGTTGCTGTCATGGTGGTAATAACATTAGAAACACTGCCCAATAAGGCACCATAGGGGTGGCAAGACACATAGCCAGTACCTGGCAACCCAGCAGTGACAGGTGTAGGACATCCATGGCAAGTCATTGGGTTCTGGCAATCATGCCATCCTAGGCAGGGAGACCCTGGATCCCTTGAGAATGACACATAACATGTAAGCTAATGTTGCAGTCAACCATCTGTTGATAGTACCACAGCATCATTCTGGGTGACAACAGTACACTGCCCGGGGCTACTGTCACACCTGCCTGAACTGAATAGCCAGAGAGTTCAACCATGTATCCTGTCATATAGTCCAGGGAGGTGTGTTCCAATTCATTCACAACCACATGGATATGGAGTAATACTCGTAGTTGTTGTTGTGGAGTGACATGACTGGCTGTGTTATGTGTTAGATGCTGGCATGTGATTGATATTTGGCTGTTACCTGCTCCATGTTCAACCTAGTTAGTGGGATGTGTGTGCCTTTGTATTGAGTTACCTATCATCTCTGTATTGTGCAAGGTAGTTAGCCTTAGGGACACACTGTAGGTTAAATATGGGTCCCTTGGCATGTGCCATGTTGTGGTGTCTGAGTGGGTGTCTGCCTTGCTGGTCTGTGCTATTTGAGTAGATGTCCATTGAGTGCTTCTGGGAAGGTGGGTGTGTGGCTTTTCACTGTACGTCATGGCAGTCAAAGTGGGTGTCACGGTGAACTACCTGTTTCACATGGTGTGGTGCAGGTGTTGATCTTATCCTCTTGACCTGCTAGTCCATTATTTGCTGGAGAGTGCATATGTCCACATTGGGTGCTATATGGGTAAGCCTCACAGGTCTGAGTCTTTGGAGTTTAGAGGGGAGGGCTGTCTGTATACTTGCGGCAGTTGCAACAGCCCCAGAATGGACATATGCTCCAGGTCAATGGGGGAAAGCACAGACAACCACCCTTCAAATATGCCAGGAGGAGTGGACATAACTAGTAAGTACTGGGGTGACATGTGTGATGAATGGGTACTGCTGACAGCTCAGAGGTGTGTCACACTTCATGATATAATAATCTGGTGAAATGCCAAGCCATAATGCTAACTGAAGTGCAAGACAGAAAGAAATAGCATGATGTATGGGTTTAAAAGAAGGCAGACTGTCTGCCACCTGTAATGCTTTACCACTGCTGTGCAGTTATCAGCAGCTTTGGCCATGTGAAAGCTCACTAAACTCTGTAGCACGTGCAGTAAATGTGTAACACTATAATATAAATACCTAAATAGACAGGGGTTCTAATCCCAGTACTGGCAAATGTGTGTGAATCATGTACTGTCTGGCTCATACCATTTTTGATCTGTGTACTACCCTTTACACTTCCCTTCACTCCAATTTAGTAGATCTGTTGATGTCATCCACCTCAGAAGTACCTTTGGTTGAGGTGGAAATGTATAAGCTCTGTGGCACGTCTCATAACTGCATAGTACTAAAGTAGGAATACCTAGATAGGCAGGCGTTTTAATCCCAGTACTGGTAAGTGTGTGTGTGTGTGTGTGTGTGTGTGTGTGTGTGTGTGTGTGTGTGCGTGTGTGTATGTGTGTGTCAATCATGTACTATCTGGCTCCTACCATTTTTGACCTGTGTACTACTGTTTATACTTCCCTTCACTCTAATGTAGTAGACCTGTTGATGCCATCCACCTTAGAAGTACCTTTGGAAGAGGTGAAAATGCATAAGCTCTGTGCCACATCTGATAACTGCATAGCACTATAGTAGAAATACTGAGATACGCAGGAGTTCTAATGCTGTCAACTGTCTGTGCATGTGTGAGGATCATATCATGTGTGGTTTATACCATTTTGATGTGTATACCATACACGGCTGGTGACCACCTCCCACTGCCATTACTTTATACAGTGTTGTGACAGCATCTGCCTCACATGCAGCAGGTTAAACCATTGTACAGACCTCTGTACAGATGTGTCTGGAATATCCATATGTTTGAAACCCATACATGGTCGGAAGTGGTCTGTGTGCCTTAACAATGCCCATGTATGTGGCATTATAGTCAAATAGGCCACAGTAAGTGTACAGATACATATGGCAGCATGAGGTATCATACCTGACTGAACCATCATGCCTATAGGATGTCTGCCGCCCTCATAGGTGGTCTATCTTGTAGGTGCAATACATGAGTACAGATGCTTAGTTTCACAAGTGAACTGTACCTGTTATGGGTCACATTTTAAAGGCTGGAAGATGTGTGGACTGTCATATTGTGGTCCTAATTAGTATGTAACAAGAGCACCTTGCATCTTAAGGAGGGTGTGTACACAATTTATATCCACTGTATACTAGTAATGTGTCATGCATAACTTTACCTTAGGACATTTGTCCAGCATAATTTGGTGGCCTCTGACCAGATGTCTTGGCACTGACAAATTGTGTGGTATGCTACAGGAATGTTGAATTCACATCAGATAGGCCCCAGTGCTGACCACTGTGATGCAATACAGTTAACCCCAGCACAAGTGAACATGCACAACAAGCAATATAGCTATTACATAAAGCAATATAGCTATTACTGATGGTTGTATGCATGGTAAATTGCATGTTCTCTGCAGGCCTGGGGTATTGCCAGGCAACAACAGAACAATGTAATAACCACCAGCTACAGGCTGCTGTCCCATATGCAGACCAGAGGGTCCTAGGTAGTTGTGAGAGGGGGCTATTGTCAGCAGATGCACATGTGGCCTTGGTATAGGATGGATGCAGCATGGCTGCACATCTACAGTACTAACCACAATAATACACAATGTCCTGTCCTCACCATAGATGTGCACCTCTGTGCATTAGAAAACTCCATCCACAACTGAAATCGGACCTGACACATGCATGTAGATACAATACAGATACATGCATGTCTGATACATTAGTGTACTAATCTCCACTGGCACTTTACCTGCACGCTCCTCATCCACTGTGTGTGTGTGTGTGTGTGTGTGTGTGTGTGTGTGTGTGTGTGTGTGTGTGTGTGTGTGTGTGTGTGTGTGTGTGTGTGTGTGTGTGTGTGTGTGTGTGTGTGTGTGTGTGTGTGTGTGTGTGTGTGTGTGTGTGTGTGTGTGTGTGCAGCCCACTTCCACAATGCTTCCCTCAGTTTCATGGCCTGTGCATTCGGCGTGTGGGCCAAGTGTGGTGAGGAGCTCCTTGGTGGGTGTCAGTGGGGGCTGGATGGCTGGGCCTCCACCTGTGTCTAACTGGTCCCTTGCTACAGCAGCAGCCCATTGATGGGCATGGCATTTGAAGTTGGTGGCCCGATGCTGCACATGCAGGTAAGCTCTGCTTTGCAGTCTGGCATCATTTACCCTGTGGATCGCACTGTTCCACAGGGCAGTCCTCTCCCGCTCATCTTCTGCTCTCTGTCCACATGACAGGGCATAATGTCCAATCACATATTGGGTGATAATGTCTGTTTCCACAACAGAGAATGCTGGTAGGTGAGCACTCTGCATGTTACCTGGAAGGCATGAACAGGGAAGGGTCACAGGACCTCATATGGTTGTCAAAATGTGAATATTACTTGCAAATAATCCAGACTACCCCAGAAACCTCCAAGCTATCATGGCTATAGCAGCTTGCATTACACGCCTGTCCCTGAGCTTATTCCTCCCAATGTTGGACACTTGATTGTATAATCCTCTATCCTCCATTCATTTCTGTGTAGAGGGTTGACAGTGGTCATCTTCCATGTGGATGGTGTGTGTATGGTGGCAGGTCTGTGTTTGACTGTGGTGTGTGATGGAGCTCCAAGCACATGCCTGAGTTCATGTAGGAGGCAGACAGTGATGTTAGTATGTCCCATGGAGATATGTTGTTGCCATCTATAGGCAATATGTACATGCTCACCACTGTTGTGGGGAGAAGTGTGGTTGATGTGTAATTCTCCATGTACGACTGGGGTGAACAGGGTGGCAATGTTCCCACCTAACCTGTGTGATGCAGGTTGCCTACATCCATGGCATGTGTATATGAGGTGTGCTTTACCCCCAGTACAGTGTAAGTTGAGTTATTTCATCTTAGACTTACAACACATATGGAGACATGGTTGCAAATATCCTTGGCGGTGTGGATATGTCCGATTCACAGTCATAATCAGCCTTAAAGGATGTCACCTGTGAACTTACATGCTTGCTCTGATATAGGTGGACTTGCTTCAAAGTTGTTGCGTGCACCTGTGTGTCTCTAAACAGCCAATGTATCAACCTATTATGTGGTTTGTGTATTGCTGCTGTCCACCAAAGGGGATTACTGCTGTTGTCCACCAAAGGAGATTACTCTACGTTGGTGGAGGCTGGATATACAGGTCAAGTACTGCTGTGTCCATATAGCTACAGTGGATATAAAGGCTACACACCCCTGATACACTGCCTGGTATTTGTACAATTGGAACATGATACTACAATAACTCATTCCATAACAATTCCCACCGATAGTGTGACCTATAGCCTGTACAATTCAATTGAAAACATAACAATCTGGTTTGTGAAAACATGGAAATAATACTCAGTACAATAAGCCAGTTGAATGAGTGTGCATACCCTTAAACTTGTTTATGCACCTCTTGAGATGGTTACACCATTCATCCATCTTGGTCTGGTCACATTGAATCTGATTCTGTGTATAGAAGTCACCTTCTGTGTTCAGAATCGTTCAAAATCAATGATTAGATCCTCTTGGTTGATTCATAGACCCTCCTGGTTTACAGAATCCTGTCTCAATGTCATTGGTCTTACTCAACCTTAAATTTGAGTCCATAGGTTATGGGTTTTTTTACCCAGACTTTTGGTTTTTCATTAGATTAAAACATTGAAATCAAATACAATGAAGGGAGTGCCCAAAAGAAAATACGATTATTCTATGACCATGGAAATTAATCCACACCAGAAAAGTATACTCAAACCTTGTAGTTTATTTCAGGTACAATTATCAGACCTTTTCCTAGGTCACTTAAATCAGTGTGATTTTTTTTTTTTTTTTTTTTTTTTTTTTTTTTTTTTTTTTTTTTTTTTTTTTTTTTTTCTTTTTTTTTTTTTTTTTTTTTTTTTTTTTTTTTTTTTTTTTTTTTTTTTCTTGTTTTTTTTTTTTTCTTTTTTTTTTTTTTTTTTTTTTTTTTTTTTTTTTTTTTTTTTTTTCACTTTCAGTTAGGGAGTCCTTTTGGTATACACCTGTGTTAACTAACCCACCTGGAAGTTTGTCAACAAAGACATCTAAGAAGGGGATGGTGGTTCTCGACCATTCCATAGTAAAATTCAGGAAGGTGATGGAATCATTGATCTGTTTGAAAAAGCATTCTAATTGAACGGGTGGGCCATTCCACACGAGGAAGAGATCATCCACAAAACGCCTATAGAATGTTACAAAATTCTTGTATAAATCATTCTTGAATAAATGGCTAACTTCCCATTCTGCCATAACCAAGTTGGCGTAGCTGTTGGCATATGAAGTGCCCATAGCTACGCCATCTCTTTGCAGGAAAATGTCCTCATGAAAGCAAAAGAGATTGGATTCCAAGACCGTACCCAACAACAAGAGGATCAGATCAATATCAAAATTCAGGGTAAGGTGGAACTCCACATATAGGCAGCTACCATCTCTAAACCCTCTCTGTGTTGGGTATAACTGTGAACAGGGACTGGACGTCCATTGTGACCCATATGAGATCCTCAACACATGAACTGGTTCTGACATACTGGTAGAAGTCTAACAAAAACTGTCTAGTGTCCCTCAGAATAAAGCTGTTAGCATCTACTAGGGGTCTGAGCTGTGCTTCAACAAATAGTGATAAAGGTTCTGTAGACCACCCCCTCCCTGCAACTATGGGTCTCATAGGTGGATGCAAAGGATCTTTATGAACCTTGGGGAGGCCCTGAATAGTGGGTATCAGGGGGTGGATAACATTGAAAAAATCAAAAAGAGGAAGGTCAATAATACCATCATTATAAAGTCCAAGAAGGGTGGAACGTATAGTTCCAGTAATGGTATCTACCCTATCATTCGTGATAGGGATGTAAAACCTGTTGTCAGCTAACATCTGTAGCATATCATGATTATACCTGTCCACATCAAAAACTACAATTCCACCGCCCTTGTCTGTGGGTCGGATGGTGATGCTACTGTTGTTGCGTAAAGAGTCCAATGCTTTCCGCTGTCGGAAATTAAGGTTATATCTCCTCTTCCTGACTCCCTTGTCTGAACTCTCCATCCTATATATTTCATCCTCCACCAATTTGCTATATGCAGCAACCAAAGGATGTATGGGAGGAATGAAAATGCTAGGTGCCCTAAAGGCAATGGTATTCGAAGTGGTTCCCACGTCTTTGAAGAAAATCTTCAAGGACAAATTCCTGATGAAGAGTTTGAAATCCTTCAATGTCTCTTCATAAGTGCTATCCGATGTCGGAATAAAGGAGAGGCCCTTGGAAAGGACCTGTATTTCATGCTCATTCAGGCTGTAGCTAGATAAGTTAAACACATTGCCTAATGTTTCACCTCCCACATTTTCTTGATTGTCCGATTGGGTAGGCGATCCGGGGATAACTTCCTCTTGTATCTCCCCTTGTTGTTCTGATGCACCCTCTCCTCGTTGGTGGACACCCTGATGGGAAAAGGGTGTCTGCTACCCATCTGTTGTGGAGGATGCTGTGTTGGTGAGTCCACAGTACATATGGGATTCAAACCATCAATGGTTCTGTTTGACACATGGGGGGCCACCTTCCTTCTAACAACCGGCTCTGGTCGTGAGGTAGGTGTCGCGTCCCTGTTGTCTGTGCTCGTGTTGGCTTCAAGATTGATGGTATCCAGCGATGTCTGGACTGAATCCAAGCTGACAGGTACAGAAGTCGCAGTGTCCTCAGCAGCGACAGCAGGATCCGTCAAAATGTTGTCCAAGCACACATCAGGGTTGCCATCCGTTGCTGTCCCATTGACAGTATCAGTGGTAGAGCTCCCACTCTTCACCGCACTAACAAAAGTGCGAGTACTGGCTGATGAAGCCATTTGTGTGCTGTTAGAGTTACTGTGGATATCATTGTTCCTGGGCCTAGTGAAGATATGGCCCAGATGAAAATCTATAGTGTCCCTCTGGAGCTTGGTCCTTTTCTGATTGAAAAGGCGCCGCTCATATATGTTAACATTGTCTAACATAATATTCATAACTTGGTCCACTATAGAAACAGGGTATGTGCTCAAAATACTATTTTTAGCTTTTCTAATGTCTTCTCTCAATTTCTCCTCTAATGGAAGAAAGAAAGTATTCAATAGTTTCATGTATTTGAGGCTTACCTCTATATTTAGTTGTTGCCAGTCATATAATAGCTCTGGGTATAAGGTGCCCGTTGTCGGCATCTTCAGAACTCTGAGGCCTCTGGGTATCAGGCGGCTGTATACAGACTTCAAAATGTTGCTTGAGTCTGCATTCGTTTCAGTCTAAACATATCCTGTTCCAGTTGTTCCACATCCCGGTTCAAACCTTCACGATCATAATCCAAAAGATTCATAGGGGCTGAGCCCTCTTCCTCTTCCACGAACATTGTTAGTGGGTTCCTTTCAGTGCGCAAACAATCAAAAGCGATCCAAAACGGACGCGACATCACTGTTGTATCCCGTTGTTGGGCAGCGTGTATGGCAGTTCAACAAGAGTAGATTCACCTCCAATCATGCCTCCACGGGTTCGTATGAGCTCGTGATAACAAAAGTTAAAAAATAATTGAACCAGCAGAGTAAATGCTCAGCGAGGACCAAAAACTGAAAAAATAATGAAACAAATAGCAGCACCGCTGAGCAAAACAATGGAGGATGTCAGGAAGACAAAACGGATAATAATCCTGATAATATTCCTAATGCAACGACCAGTGGAAGTATTAATCCAGCGACCAGTAAAAGTATTACTCCAAGGACAGGCAAAGTTGATAAAAAGCAGGTTTATTATAAAACAGGTTAGCGCTTTCGCAATAGCTTCATCAGACCTAATCACATAAACCATCAGAGATCAGTGCTTTAAATAAGCAAAAAGGCGCCAAAAGCACATCGACATCTTAAAGATACATAGCTTTACCCCCAGTACAGTGTAAGTTGAGTTATTTCATCTTAGACTTACAACACATATGGAGACATGGTTGCAATTGTCCTTGGTGGTGTGGATATATCCGATTCACAGTCATAATCAGCCTTAAAGGATGTCACCTGTGAACTTACATGCTTGCTCTGATATAGGTGGACTTGCTTCAAAGTTGTTGCGTGCACCTGTGTGTCTCTAAACAGCCAATGTAGCAACCTATTATGTGGTTTGTGTATTGCTGCTGTCCACCAAAGGGGATTACTGCTGTTGTCCACCAAAGGAGATTACTCTACGTTGGTGGAGGTTGGATACACAGGTCAAGTACTGCTGTGTCCATATAGCTACAGTGGATATAAAGGCTACACACCCCTGATACACTGCCTGGTATTTGTACAATTGAAACATGATACTACAATAACTCATTCCATAACAATTCCCACTGATAGTGTGACCTATAGCCTGTACAATTCAATTGAAAACATAACAATCTGGTTTGTGAAAACATGGAAATAATACTCAGTACAATAAGCCAGTTGAATGAGTGTGCATACCCTTAAACTTGTTTATGCACCTCTTGAGATGGTTACACCATTCATCCATCTTGGTCTGGATTCTAACATCATGCACATCTTCACTTGGCAATAGTTGCTCACCTTCTTAAAAACACCTTTGATTGTATTGCAATGGAATTGGACAGGTTAGGGGTCACATTCAAGATGAGAAACATTATGAAATGATCTTCTGTGGTCTGATTACCATAGAGCACACAAACCTGGCATTCCAACAGAGGTATGTGCACTTGTGATATTCACTTTATATAAGTGTTGATATAGCTGGTAGTGGTAGGCATGGACAGAGGCTCATAACACAGGTGGACACTTCTCTGATTAATACCTGATAATCATGCCTACTCCAGTACCCACATCTGTGTCAGGGCAATGCAACCACCAGTAGCTGTACACATATATGTCTATTGTATGCACTGACAATGATATAACACACATGTGCAACATGCACAACCTATTTACCTGGCTGCTTGAAACTCATGTGATTAGTTTTGTGCCTTCCAACTGAACATATGCATACATACATGTGCTCAGAGGATACCTGGTATACATTTCTTTTGAATGTAAGTATGGCACAGTGTATTTACAGTCTTGCTGCTCAATCATACTTCTCAACCCGTTACAGCAGTATGTCTGGACAATGGCACAAATAAAAGGGTGACAAAGGGGACATCAGTATTGATACTGTATTAATATAGCTGCACCATATATTAGTACGTTGATTGCACAGTAGGATTTGACATCACTGTGATAACCTGGAAAATGTCCAGCAGTCATAAGTAGGCTATTATGTTACAATGCCATTGCTCACAGACCTGCCAATGGTTTGGGTGACATAACACAGGTATATGTGTATGTGATTACAGATAGTCACAAATGTGCTTACTGTCCAGCAGAACAATGTACAGTTGAATGTTATTAAGTCAATATATCACATGCAGTTCAACACACATGTCTGCAACAGTACTCTACTATGCACATGCCCTCTATAGGTGTCTTAGCTTTACAAGGCAAACATGTGTCATACTCATAATCACAGGTAACATGGATATGGAACACATCCCATTAACTGGCCTAGTAGTGGCACAGTCACAGCTGTTTGGCAGACACCCCTGCAGTTCTCATATATGAGCTGTCCTTTCACAGGTGAGTCAGGCTCATGAGCTGTGTTCCCACTTCACAACCTCTCAGAGTATCACACCTGGACAATACCTAAACTGATGGGGGGATAAATAGGGAAAGACTTTAAATATACCTGCTATAAACATAGGAAGTTTGTAGAATGATACATCTACAATGAATATTGTTAAAGATGTGGCGTATCAAACTCAAGTATGTCTTGCTCGGACAGATATTCCTCCAAGACATATTTCCCATTATTACAGACCAAGTACTAGATTCAGATACTTGCTTACATGTTCCACTTACCTTTTTTCTTTCTTCACTTTTCCATGTTATATCTCATTTGTTATTTCTCTCTCTCTACCTGTGCACTACAGGGATAGAGCTGGTTTGAATAGGTGGCAGCATGGCTTTTGTAAGTGATGCTCATGACCAAGAGATGGCCTGCGCACCTATTGGGGCTCCCCACTTGCTAATTGTATGAAGAACAGTTGTGTAGTTCTTCTAATAGCCAATGTCATGGCAACACTGTCCTATAAATGAGTACTCCACATGGGCGTTGGCCCTTTCCCTTACTTGTGAGGAAGACATCCTGGAGTTGTATGAGCTACTACCTCTTACAACAAGACTTGTGGAGACAAGCCAACTAAATGGTGGGGAAGGTTCAAGACTTAGGGGCAGAATGTGAGTATTGCTGTTATATGTTTGGAATACTGATTTAACAGGGCTGTCTGCACATGCTACTTCTGCATGGCTTTCAGTCTGACAAAGTTCTGTCTCTGCATTGCTCTCAACTGTAGGGCCATCCACATAATGGCCACAGGTTAGCCTGTTATGTAAGGGCTGTTCCCCAGGCAGGTGTTGTCCTTGGCAAATCAGTAGCATACTCTGGTTATTGCATTATGTAGATGGTAACATCCATTTTTTTTCTGACTTTATATCCCTCGGAAAAGATATGTTACAGCAAACCCTACTACACCAGCAACTTTCTCAGTGTATAACAGCAATATTTCATGTATGGCCATATATTTGGGCTTCTGTCCACCAGTTATGTCAGACTTTGTCCATATGTCATACAGTAGTATGTGAATAGGTATACTGGTCTATCATTATTTAGTGCTGTAATTCCTGAGGAGGGGAATGGCTGGGAAACATGTTGAAGTCTGTACATTCAAGAGGTAGTTGTATAGGGAATGCACTTGGATGGCCTTGTAACATATTTTATGTGGGGGACAGTAGCACATGTTTTAAAACTAGGCTACTAGAACATGTCAGATGTATTACTGATAAGAAATATGGCAGTTCTATAGCTGTACATTTGAATAAATGACACCATGGGGACAGTCGTGAGTTTCTCAAAACATCTATTCCTCAGTGTGATGAAACATTCATAAAAGGACAATTGTTATGTACAGACTTCAATGTATTAATATTAACTGTGATACTTTATTCCATAGGGGCTTAAATAAAGAATGTAATTGGAGGCTGTGTATTCAATTATGTAATTAGATGTTAATTGCTTCTTGGGATTAATGCGTGTATTTTTTGGTGATCTTTACTCCTTGAAGGCTTTGGCTAAGACATCAGAGTATAATAAAAATGTGTGAATTACTGGCTGGTTGTATTTTTCTTTGTTATGTTTAGACATTTTATTTGTTTGGCTAAGAGGTTGTTCCATGTCTGGCCATTGTGTATGGCCTATCATGATTTTGTAGCAATGTACTGTTCACTTATTTATTTGGACTGTGGTGGGGGGGCAGATGTGAGTGTCATAGCTGCTTTTGTATCCAACTGTACATGCTGCCCCAGTTGTGGGTGGTCTGTCAGCAGCATATGTTTGTATGGGCATTTTGGGACATGTGTGCATATATATATATATATATATATATATATATATATATATATACATACATACATCTGTATATGTATGTATGTTTGTATGTGTGTGTGTATATATATATATATATATATATATATATATATATATATATATATATATATATATATATATATATATATATATATATATATATATATATATATATATATATATATATATATATATATATATATATATATGTATATATATATATATATATATATATATATATATATATATATATATATATATATATATATATATATATATATATATATATATATGTATATATATTTACACCTCAGTATTTATTGTTAATATATCTATATTATTGTACACATATATGGATCTACCTACAATTCTCACTCTCTCTCTATGTATGTTTCTATTCATATCTATATATATATATATATATATATATATATATATATATATATATCTATACCAATCCTTCCTAATTGCATACTTGTCTTTTCCCTATTGTAAACCGGCTGTAAAGAAGGGTATGTTTTTGAAAACATCCCCAAATAATACGGCCAAGGTGGTTTACTGGTAAATTGTATAGGCTATGGTGTGCAAGGTCCTGTGTTCAAGACCTGCAACGGCTATTTATTTTGTTGCTAGGCAGAATAAGGACTGTTGGATACAGAGTGATTGAAGCAGCTTTGTGCAGCTTTAAGCAGATTTGCCCGATGGTAAGCAGTGCTAACGTATTGTTAAATGTATAGACGCTTACACCATGTAGGCTTCGCTTACCAGTGTGAAAATCTGCTTAGCATTTACATTTAAGGAATGGTTACACCTGGTAAGCATAACTTAGCCTTGGTAACCAGTGATTATATTCCAGGCTAATAAAATTTAATTAATTTTAATTTTAATTAAATGTAATTCCCTCTACATAATATGCTTCTATGTGCTGTCATTACAGTAGCAAGGGGTGTGAGTACACTATATGGGACACCTGGATATACATGATTAGTACCACAATCATTTTTCTTTAGATTTGTTTCATACATGAGTAGTATCCCAAGTTATATGCAGTCACACTTGCATGTTACACCAGCTACAGTGCACTGGTTGACAGAAATAGTGTAACACATATGGTTTCATTATATTAGTACTTTTAACAGTGCTTTTAAAAGTAGGAGTAGATTGCAGATTGTAGTACTGGAACCATACAACCCTGCATGCAAAGCTGGA